>NW_009953089.1:1662989-1674887 GCF_000747805.2 Chaetura pelagica | reverse complement strand
GGGAAAGAAATTTGCATTGTCTGGTCACCAGAGGTCTGTGAGAGCACAAATTCAGCACAGAGGAGAAAGTTGCCTTTTCACGTTCAAGAGCAAAAAGGTGGAAGGAAAAGGCATAAAACCACTTATCTCCCCATCCTAACACCATTTTACCTCTCAAGGGCATTCAGAACCCTTGAGAGATCACAAGCTCTCCAAAGCAAACCACATCAGATTGTGTTTACTTTCATGCTAGCTCACTCAGTGTCCCAACTTCACTTCAAAGGCAGCCATGGATAATGCCCAGAAGAGACCATCTCCTTAGCCAAAGAAATTAGAAGTCAAAATCATGACAATAAAGCCAATTTGTAGCAAGCTGACTACTGACCCCTAGTATTAAGTAGTTTCATCATTGCTTGATAGCATGTCATGAAATGCTCTTGCACTTCATTCTGCTTTGAATGACAAATGAAAATAAGATTAATGATTTGATAACTTGGTGATCAAAAATTTCCATTGTACTTTCTTCCTCGTTAGAAAAAGTTACATTAAAAAAAGAGAAGATTAATACGGAAGTGCCAGATTTTAAGCAATGATTGAGGACTTTACATAAAAAAGCTCAAAAAGTAAGGACAATGAAGTATTTTTAGGTGTGTAATAAAACACAGCATTTTAACATATATATATGTCACTTTGGGTTCAGTGTGCGATAAATTTCCATTAGTATCTTGCTGACAATTGAAGCCCAGCTGAATACTAAATAAAGCTGTGTGGCTCTTCTGCTGAGCCCTGTCGTGGAAAAGGAGGAAGGTCTGAAAAACATAGGAAAAATAGTCTGTGTGTTGGGTTTAATCACAAATAGTGCTTCTGTGGCCACTACAGGAATAGAGGGATACAGCCACTCAAGAGCACACTCACATCTCATGATGCAATCATGTCTCCTGGTTCTAATACAATGATAAATACAGTGACTTTATTATTCTGATATCTAAACCTACCCCATGAGCTTTCAGACCTGGGATTTCTGTAGCTACAGGTCATTCCTCAGAAAGCCACACTCCCATCTGTAGATGTTCACAAGCTGGTAACACTAACAGCCTCCACACTGAAAAAATCATGTTAGCTATACTATGTGATACCAAATTTAATCTTCTAGACAAATGCAAGAGTGTTCATGGACACATACACAGAGTCCTGCCTCTATTGAATTACCTTTTCAGAATGTAAAGCACTTGACCAGTGGAACCTGACAAGTGCCAGATGAACGTAATAAGTTACAAGCAGAGTAACAAAGCACAATCAATAGGTTTAGCTACATTGACTTAATTGTGATACCTAGATACTCTTTTTTTTTTTTTTTTTTTTTTTTAAACCCACACAGAGATAAAACAAGTTAAAACAGTGCTATGCTAGACAGGGATTAAATCTGAGGAGTTGGATGCCAAGAATAAAATCAAGGGTCAGTGAGAGCAGGGGCTCACTGCAGGAGGCTCAGCCTGAAAGCACTCGGGACAGGAGCAGCCTCCCTGCTTGGTGTTCCTACAGGATCCAGCCTGATGCCTGGTTCAAAAAGACACTACAATGGCAGAAGCCAGCAAACCACAGGCCTTCTGAACAGTACGTTCAGCTCAGATAAAAGAACCTTAAAAAAGAGGCAAGAACTACTTGGATTTTCTTTTGCCTAACTAGACACGCAAACGTTCCTGGGAGAAGATGGTTTAAAGACCTAAACCATAAGATAAACTATTAGAGCTGACTTCACTTTGATGAGATTTCTTTATCCTCTTTTCCACATCACAACCTGATTACAGCCACACACAAATCTGAGTTGGTAATCACTATCATCTTGCTCTTTTCCATGTTAACAGCAGCAAGGCATAAATAAGGATGAACTTTGCTCAGCAGTAATAATGTCTGGCATTTTACTAAATCTGTGATATAAATAAATTTCACCCACTGTTAGATCCTCTATCACATGCAGAACTTTGCTGTATCTCACCAAGAAATAGTACTTATATGCACATGGTTTTAAAAGATTCAGAGCTTCCACATAAATAAACACACACAAGCTGTACACCCACAAGCTTAGGGAAACAATAGATGCTTTAGCAGCAGGATGCTGTGAATGCTTTCCCCTTAAATGCATGAAATTACAATAACTGATTGTCAGACTAGTACAGTCTGCTTATAAAGCTCTGATAAATCTTAGCTGCTTGCAAACCAGTCTTGAACAACTTCCGAAGGCCTTTGTTAATGCCTGTCCCCAGAGAGGATGGAGATAATGCAGGAATCCCACCTGCCACAAGAACAAATCAGTATTTTAACATTCTTACCATGATATTGTTGATCCAGACCTCAGGAAGAGCCACCAGGAAAGTCAGATGAAGCATATTCTATAATTTTAAACCCATCACAGACCAAGACAAAGCTCCATACTTGTTATTTTTGTCTGTATTTTCCTAGCATATTTCACAAATAGGCATTCTTGTCATTCTAGGCTTTTAAAACTGCAGTGACAGGCAGTGATTTGTTTGACCAGACCATAACTCCACAGATTCCAAAATTTGGCTTTTCTAGGAGTTATAATTATTGGGGGCAAAAACTGATTTGTTGTTGCCAAGTGACAGTAATGGGCTCTTTCTCCCTTCCCTTCTTCCCCAAGACTGATGTTATTCATTTAGAGCAGGTCTATACACAAGACAATCTAATCTGCCAAAACCTCACTGAGACCTGGCAGTATCTCAGCTGGAAAATAGTTCTAAAATTAATAACAAGAAGACCTTTCAGTTTAATGCCTTGGCTATCACAGATTCCTAATGGTGCACTTTGCACAAGTCACACGGACATTAGCAGCAGGAGAGGAACAGACAAGAATTACAACAGATTTCTCCCTGCTATGCAAGCACAGAGTTTAATGCAGAGTTACATACCAAACAGCCAGTTTTCTTTCACAATACATTCTGTTTCTGTGAGGCTTCATCTCAGTCTTTGCCCATGTGAAAAAGTCTTAAGACAATCCAGTGGGAGCAAAGGCTCCTTTTTTTCTCTGTGTACACTGATAAAAATGTTGAGGCTGCAAGACTGAGGTGACAGGGCAACCACTTCCAAACCTCATTGTTTCCTACTAAATAGGAAGAATTAATATCTTAATTTGTTAAATTAAAATTAATTATAATCCAATTTGGCAATCCCTAAAACAGGAAAATGTCTTTCCCATCTTGCAATTTTATAAAAGAATGTGAGACTATCTGATTGATGGAAACTTCCAAGCTTTTACATAGTGGATACTCTAACTTTTTTTCCCTATATAAATTATTTCCCCAATGTGGAAATGTTAGTTGTAATGAAATTAAATAGCCTTAATTGCTTGTGATGGGAAGTAAACCCTGAGATAAACATTGCATAAATAATTCACATTGTTCCATCTGGGGAACTTCTTCCTGAATTGCAAAGTGTCTCCAATCTGAAATGCAACAGACATGACTTTAGCAGCAACTAAAAAAAATGCAGACTCCTTCCAATATACTGCAACTGGAGTGGAGAGCATGTGCTATTCCAGAGTTAAATGCATATTTTAAGTCATAGTTTTAGAAAGGTTTTTTTTTTGATTCTGGGCTAGAACATTTTCTCCCAACACATGGTCTTCCACAGAACTGGTCTCAGCTGTAACTGGATCTAACTTTAACACTTTGATCTATCTATGGAAATTCCTGTTTCCCATGCAGTCCCAACTGGAATATGTAATGTCTTTTCCTCTCTTTTCATTTATACCATGCTGTGGCCAAGGCAACATCTAAAAGACATCTGGAGATGGAGTTGTAGCATTTTTCATACTGGATTATGGTATGTGACCCTAATGCTCTTCTATCTGCACTTACTCATTTTAAGAGTTGGTCTCCTGTTCAGGAACTTTTCTCCTAAGGACTTGCTACCAAGATCTATTGCTGACAAAGACACTCAAGGTGTCCACCTTGAGTTACAACAAACCCCCTGTTACAACAAACAATACATCTGATCGCAAATTCTCTGCAGAATTTGCAGCAGTTACTGCACCCTGATCAAAAAACAGGGGATTGGAACATGGAAGCAGGGAAACCACAAAACTAATTTACACTACTTGATCTGATGCTGCCAAATTCACCATGGAGAACATAAGCAACTACACTTTCTGTATGGTGGCCTTCCAAGCATTCTGCAAATGAAACTTAATAGCACATCACAAATTATTTTGATCTGATCAAATGTTTTATTTAGGACAGCTACTGACTTTCCCAGTGTACCTAAAGGAAAAGTAGACATCTGTGCAAGCCACTAGAAGTGAAGTTTTCTTTAAAGGTATGATTCAGGAAAGCTCAAAAGCTCTGATGAAAATAGTGTTGATTTAAAACATGAATGTGTGAAACAAAACCCTCCAAAGTGAAAATACACTCTGTATACCAAAGATTTTAAAAGCATATATATATATACACATATATATCATCCCACAATGATATTATAAATAGGCAAAGTACCAGTGACATACTTATTTTTTCTGCTTATTATACAAAATAAACATGGAAGCATAATGAAAGAATATATTATGCTTGCTTGTGTTCATTGTCACGATTTTTATGGGATCAAATCAAACAGACAATGGAAATGAGTTTTGCAGTTTCACTATGCCTTCTGCTTACCAAGTGATAAGTTCCTAGCTGATGACCATTTTTTTTTTCCCCCACTTTAAATGCAGACTCCAAAATAAACAATTCCAACACAGAGAGTGAAGGTTTTAAAAACAGATTTTCACCTCTCTGAAAAAGCTTACAAATGATCACACTGACAGAAAAGAGTTGGATATAATTTTTGTAGGGGATTCAGTTGGATCATTTCCTTTTCATACAGCAAAGCACAAGACACTCTGGGACTGGACCCAAATGGCAGAGTTTACTAAGTCTGCTCCTACCCACTCTGAAGTCTGCTACACTTAAAAGGTTTCTCCAGGCTTGGGCAGCTCTTAAAGCTTAAACTGGATGAGTTACAAACCACTTAATAGGATTCTGCTCTGCTTCCAGAGTCACAAGCATCACTCACAGATTTTCATGCTTATCAAGGAGCATCAGAAAGGTGCTGAGATTCTCCACCCATAGAAGGACAACTAAAGGCAATAGGGATTTGACATGCCAGGATTTCTGGTGCTTGCTCCCACTGATGTCCATGGAGAAAGGCATCTAAAACACCCAAACCTTTAACATGATACCCCATGTAATTAGCAAAAGGCAGCATGTACTAATTTTTCTATATTATTTCCATGCAACATGGGATTTGCAAGACACAACAGTGAGCTGGGGTGACTCAGAACAGGTACCAATTAGAAACAGCAAGTTCATGTTTTGAAACTGCCTCCATTTCGCTGGGCAAAACCTGTATTAAAACAGTTTGCTGAGAGAGGATGTGTGCAGAGCCTCTTTTAAGTGTCTTCATTCTCAAAATCCTAATCTTCAACACTCAGAGCTGCTGAGCAGTTAAAAAAAAAAAGAAAAAAAAAAAAAGAAGAAAAGGAAAAGAGAGCCTTACACAGTCGAGAGCAATTTTGCAGAAATTCCCCAAACCACAGAAAAACAATTGCTTAGAACTTATAGTTAATGTTAAGGGCTATTCAGGAAATGCAAAATGTGTTTTTTTAAAATCGTTTAACCATATAAACAGTAACTGAGAAAGCATTTCTTATTAAGCGTTTTTATGGTTACAGCTACTCTGCTGCTGAAAAAGCAACTACTTACAAAAATAAAGCTAATATTTATGGGCAGTATAGCTCAGGAAGGGACCTCTTTTATATGACATTTACTGCAGGAGCCATCGCAGCTGAATCATGTTATTGCATAAAAACGAGGTTTGTTTGGTTTTTTTTTAAACTCAGACTAACATTTAACTTTAAGTAAACGATACCATGTGAAATTAACTTCCAGCAGTACTAAAAACAGAACAGCAAGGACCAAAGCTTTGAGACACTGATCATTCATCCTTGCATCATATAAGTGCCTGCAATAGGACTAAGAAGTAGGGAACATTGTTCCTACGCCAGAAGCAGATGTTTTCCGGAGCTGTGCAGACAATTAACAAATTACTGTGCACAGGACACCTCTCCTCCAGTGCCAGCAACCCTGACAAGTTCAAATCTCCTCTCCTCTTTACTCTACCCAGTATCAAGCACTGGATATAACAAATCTTGATTTACAACCACCATGAAATCTGGAGGGAAAAAAACAGCCACCATCCCCATTTTCTACAAGTCATGTCCTGATGTTTTCTCCTCTCCTTGGCAACTGCCAGCAGCTCATTTGTGAGAACTTCTGTTCTACAGAACTCATTACAGAAAGCCTAATTACAGAAGCAGGGAGTTACCCTTCCAGATCTAGATAGCATGACCTTTAAAGTACATATTCAAGGTCATAGTTTAATTCACCCAAAGACCCCAAGATTATTCTTTTACAACACATGCACTAATCAAAGCCATGGTTTAGGATTTGGCAGACAAGCTGTTCTGTCTATCAGAATAACTCACAGATGGTATGTATGTGACACAACATATTAATCATGTTATATTCTTAGTATATGCAATTTTCCCCCTTACTAAATTTTCCAGTGTTGAGTAAAAGCTCTAAGAAACTGCTGGTGCCTTGGAAGAGATACCCTTCCAGCCTTGTTGTCTTTAAATTAACTGAATAAAGAACGAAGCTAAAGGTTGAAGAAACTCATTCTCCTGTATAATTGTAAAACATATTGAATTTGATTTTTTACCTTAGGTACTATTTTTTTAGCTTCTGTTTTGCAGCTCATGTTTGTTTTCTGCTCTTCAGTTCACATATTATACTTTCTTTTTACTTGATGTGTGCCGTATTGTTTTAGCTTTTGCTCTTACTTCTGCTTATTTATGATCCTTTTTGACCAAAATCTCAGTAAGATTTGCTTTAGGGGCATTTTTTTATCTTCTTTTCCAGGTAGTTGCATGCATAAGTGAACCATTAAAATTGAATCAGTTCAGTGAATCAAACTGAATGACAACAAACTAAAATGAGCAGAAACATGCCTAAAGCAACAAGCAAATTACTTATTTTGCTTAGTTGTAATGTTGCTTCCTTTGTTTCATTCCCTTCTCTTCTAGTTCTTCTGATGAAATACAAGACTTTTTTTTTTTTAAATACTGGGATGAGTTTTCAATCCTGAATGCCATATAGATTTTGTAAAGGCAAATGCACAAAGGAAGATACACCCACACAAGGTTAGGTTTTGGGTGCTGGCCCAGCTGCCTATAGAAAGTTCATTGTCTGGAGGAGTTCACCAGCAAGCAAGAGTTCAGAAAAATGAACTTCCCACTCCCAATTTCTCTTACTCCTATTACATCTGTCTGTCATTTACTCCTGCTTTGCTTGGGTTTTAGAGCCTCAAGAACAGAAGTCAACTCTACTGCTGACGTTTGTTTCCTACAGCGTGCCAGCTTGGATTAGTCCTTGTTAAATGAGGACAATAGTTGAGAGAAAAATAACTGAAAATTAAGTTCTCTGCCTTGGGAAGAGCAAACCAACAGCCAGCAAACAACCTACTACACTTTCTGCTACAGAATGATAAACGTCACTGCCATGGTCAGAATTTTTTTAGTGGTTTTCAGTGTTTTAGCTTTTATGCCGAAAGCCAAAGCATTAATAAAGCAATTGAAGTAGCAGGCATATAAGTCCATGAATGTCAGCAGCAAGGTTTCACATATGTCACTTTGCAGTAATAAAAGACTTCATATATAGTGCTAAGATTGTGTGTTACTATTTTTATTTTTTTATATGAGGAACAAAGGACAGGAATGCAAGCAAATGGAGGAGAAAAATGAAGGCAATTCCAATTAATCATTTCCCATGGTGACATTTTAATACATTATTGTTACAATTATTCTAAAATGTCCTCAAAGGCTCATCACTCCAGCTTTTTCAGACTTCATTTTTCACCAAGTGAAATTTTAACAAGCAACCTTTCTGAAAAGTTTTGATCTCTGAAGGGGCAATACCTGCTCATCCCTCTTCCTTTGTGGGAAACAGGGCTACTACATGCACTGAAATACCAGGTGTGTTCTGTTACAAGGGCCTTTTCACTTCCTTATATTTTCACTGGCTTGAGGTTTTCCCTGCTTTTTCTTACTCACTCCCCAATGACCTTCTCAAATCCTGTATTTTCAGAAACTGATTTAAAATATGGCAAGACAAAATACATCAGCCATGCTGTGGGAGGATGGAGGAGAGGTGATGTGGCTTTTTTAAGCTATAAAGTTACTTTAATATTTTTTCAATTTTACAACATATGAGTAAAAGAACCTCTTCTGTCTCAGCATAATTAGTTCCCCAGTCCTGGCATGCCTAAGAGCCTCATGTTGTTTGGGGTGCTGTTTGCCAGAGAACACTTAATATTCTCATCTATCACATGAATCAATAAAATGCAACTCTGTTTTTCACAAGGTGTCAGTGTACTAGGAAGAGTCATATGGGCTGAGTTAATTTAAAAGTAATAGACTGAAATTGTCCACATTACTTTTATTGAACTGACAGAGAAATTAATCCCATTTCATGAAATCACAGAGCAAGGCAGTAAAAGTTAGTGGATTCTTTTAAAAAATAATTAAAAAATAAACTCAAGCTCTGATTTTACTTCCAAAATATGAGGGTTGTTTTTTTTGGTTTTTTGTTTGTGTGATTTTTTTTTTTTTAAATACACTACTTGAAAATGAATAGAAGAATTAGAGCAATGCCTAATCAACCATTTAGCCATTAGGTTAAATTCAAATTCACAAGGCAAAAAAAGAAAAAAAAAAAGTCTTCCTGCTGCCTGCCAAAAAGTCAAAGCCTGAAAATTCACTTCAGGTACCTTTGACATGTGTGAAGTTCCCATAAATTCCCTTCATCCTCAGTGAAAGAAGAGGGTCCCCTTCAGTGGGCAAATGATCCCAAGGGTTCCATGACCCTTGGGAAGGTGCAAGTCACCACAGAGTGAAGAGGAAAACCATGGTGAAGCGTTCACAGTTAAGGACCTTGGTTTGGTCCAGCAGGTCCTATCTGAGCTGATCCTAAGAGGACAAAAACAGCAACAAATTCCCTCTCAGGTTGAGGACAGGCAGGATGCTCAGTGCTGTATCATGCTGAGGCCTTCTGCCTGCAATGATAACTCAGTTCCCCACCTCAGCTCTGTTTTGGGTTGTTACCACTTTTGTACCTTTAACATGTTCTAGTATTTTGTCCTGATCAGATTTTTGCAGTGCAGGAGATGGAAACACAGTGCCAGAGAGGAGTATGGTGAGTGCAGCAGGGAAGAAGCATTATCTGGATCTGTGTCAGTGAAGAAGATTCCACCCTTGATAATACCTGTTTGATCATTCCTGGACCCTGGATAGGAGGTTACCAGGCAGGACACCCTCACTGCAGCACACAGCAATGCACCCATTACAGCTGCATCCCCACTGCCCCACTTTGACCCTTGTTTTCCTAAAATTTTAGTGCTCAAATTGAAAAATTTCCTCAGACATGAAATTAAGATCTTCAGCACCAAAAATAAATTTGCATCCAAGGATACATGTCATTTCTCATATAGTGCTATTTAAATCATTTGACTTTGAGTGAGATATGGGAGAAATTTAAGTTTCAGTACATTTTAGTCTCTATCATGTCAAATTTACAACCCTGGAGTAAATCACACTGCCAAGACAAATGTCTTCACTTAAATCAGATTTGTTGCTTCCTTCCATACTTCAGAACATTAATAAAATCGGAGTTCTAGTTCATAATAATAGTTTCATCCTCACTGTGCCAGGAAAACCACAAGAAGTTCACGGGAACCTTAATCACCCTCCACATACTGACTTCTCTAGGTTAACTAATTATAGGCCCTGATTTTTATTAGCTATGTAAACATGTGTGCATCTGACTCAGATTCTTACAAGTGTATCAGTCTGCATGCAGTTGGTCAAGATACACTAAGATTTGCTTTAAATCTCTCCCCTAAATACTGTTATCTTCAGACTTCTTGAAGATTGGAGGCATTAAAAATAAAAAAACAACAACTAACAGTTATCTGGGAAAGGGGCAAAGGCACCTGAAAGCAGGCAAAATGGCAGGAACGTTCACAGCTCACTGAAATTACTTTAAATTTCTCTGTTAAGTAAAAGACATTTCTAAGAATTGTTTTTCCCTGTCACCTTTCCAACATTTCTTACATCTGTGCTCTCAAGAGAACCGAGTCCTTCTTCCATATAGTGCAAAATTGTAGGAGCTGCTACCATTGAGGATTACAGATCCAGTCCCTCTAGTAAATGCAAAGGATGTTTTATGTTTCCCCACTGCAGCACCACCCTCTGACTCCAGTCAGAGGCCAAGGCATGTTGCCTTAGTCTTTAGTGCCAAATGGAAAAGCACCAAAGCATTCAGCAATGACACAGGGGTAGCAATGGGGGTATAAGCTGCAGTTTTGGAACAGCAGTTCAGAGGGCAGAAACCTCATTGCATTAGAAAAAAAGTGTTACACAAATTTTCTAACAAGGGATAAGGAACTTGAAGGCACTTTTCTAATTGCCACCCATCAAAAGCCCCTTTGACACATGTGGCTCTGGTGTTACGAATGGCTTGTCAAGAAGCCCTCTGTGATGGGAGGCACATGTCAGTGGAATGTTGCTGGGAGCTCTGTGTGATTCAAAACGCTTACTGCAGCATTATTACAGTAATCTTTCAGCATGCTTTACTCCCCACTCTCTCCCCATTTTAACAAAACAGTCCTATGCCTGTATTAACAACAGTGTTTAATGAAAACCATATATTTCATGATGAGTGTTTGGTCATGCATAGGAGATTTGTTTGGAAGCAGGATCGCTTCTCTCTAGGAGTATGACAAGAGATTAAATCATTAAAAATGTATAGTCTGTAATTAGTTTATCATTGCCAGAATTGCAGGAATCTTTTCCTACATAAAACTGATGCCACCAGCAAGAGATCATTTTCAAAGATCAATGTTGCTGAGTTATCAGAAAACAAAGAAATTAGGAGACAGCATGCACACTGTTCTCCTCTGTACTTTTTTTAACATCCACAGACACACATACACACACACATATATATATATAAACTATATAACCCAGTCCTTATAAAACCAACCAGTGATGGGATGGATTCTGTGAGCCACAGAAACACTATTAGAGACTGTCTTAACTGACATTGTGAAATGAGATTATTCTGACACACCACCATCTTCTGACCCTTGAGGATTTACAGTTAACTGCATATTTCTGGAGAAAGTAGCACAAAGCACCACAAACAGGATCTTGGTATTAGTTAATTATGGCACTGCAATATTTTCACCGGAGGCATTTTAGAAAGAAACTGCAGTACAGTGATGCTGTTTGTATTGCAATAGTTAAGGTGGTTTCAGACCATAAATTATAAACTTCATTTTTCAGAGTTTATGACAGGGCTATAAAAAAGGAACCAGCCCTAGCCAGTTTTCTTTTATGACATAAAAAAATTAGCTATTTGAAAGCTATACATTTATGCATGAGTTCAATGGCTTAAAATTACTTCTTCCCCTCCCACACTCTCCTCTTTTCAGTATCTACAAAGTCATGATCCCATCTGATGGCCGTTTTCCTCCTCTTCCTCCATACTGTGCCCCATCCCCTCAGATGTATTACTGTTTAAAATCAATTATTTTGTTTTTTCCATAGGAATTAGCAACCTTCTGCAAGTCAGGATCCCTGGACAACTCTACATAAGTATTTAGTAAGGAAATATTAAAGCTGTCATTTTCAGTATGAGGTTCACAGACCCCTGGGGGACTAATTTAAAGGGGTCTGGAGGAGATAATTAAGAAAAGTCAGTCTACTGTCAGTAGGCTTAAACTCATAGAAGAGCAAACACTTCAGCA
>NW_009953089.1:1647066-1662970 GCF_000747805.2 Chaetura pelagica | reverse complement strand
AGCAGGAAAATGTTTAGGAGACTCACAAATAAAAAAAAATTCAAACCTGCACTGAAATACAAGATTATTCTTTTTTCTAGAGAGAAATTGTATTTAAAGCAATGCAGAGGGTTGATGGAAGCTTCCAGTACAAGGACTTTTATTCCAAAGCAGATGTCAGCCTTACAGACTCAGAGCTTACATGCAACAGTCATAGCAGCACATACCAGCAGCCTTTCTCTGCCTCCAACTGCTGAATTTCCACCATGCCCACTCCTGCACTGCCAGAGTCACCACTTCCCCAAGCTGTCACAGAGCACTCCAACTCCTGCTTAACAGTTGGACTTGATGATCTTAGGGGTCTTTTCCAACCTTAATAGTTCCATAATTATATATACTCAATCAAGTGGAGATAAACACAACAGCTTCATGCTCTTTGAAATTGAAACGGAGCTCTTTCTGGATCTGAGTTTCTTTGGAGCTGCATATCAGAGGAAGAAAATGCCCTCCACTTTAAATAAAAACAGTCACCTCGCCTCACCAAAACCTCCTTGTCTCATCTCACCCATCCTTTGGGGCTTTGGACAACAGTGGGACAGGCTGCCCAGGAGAAATCTCTCTTCTTAGAGACTACTTTGCACAGGACGGTTAGGCTGGGAACACAAATGCACACCTAAGTGGTCCATGGTGCTAGAAGTTGAGATAAAGCTCTTTCTGGACCAACAGTTGTTTTGCCGCTTGTGGGCTTGACTTTCAGGAACTGAGGAAACCCTCATGTATCAACCTGAAAGTATTCAAAGCCATATGCCAAGTTACTCTGCAAATGGGACACAGGATCCTAAGTCACTCACACGCTTCTTTAATGTTCTTCCCACTGCTCATTAATATTGCCAAAGAGCTCTGTGATGTTCAGCTGGAAAGCTCTACACATGCAAAATATTCGGTGATAATCAGGCAAGTCTTTCAGCATACAGTTTGGTTTTATACGTGCTTTTCATGCTCATAGTGTTTAACAGCTCAAGGCAGCAATTATTTTGTTAAAGATAAAACAGTGGGTAACAGTAAAAATATAAGAATTTTTCATGACCCAAAAGCTGATTGCTAAAGGAAACCAGTTCAGCTGACAGCCTGCCAACCCTCTCCCGCTGAACTGGGATGAAATGCAATAGTTTTCCTTTCTTACAATTATTCTTCCACAGCTGAGTACTCTTCCAGTCATGGCCTACACCTGGCTACCATTATATACTCACCCCCAAGTGTGTCACCCTTGAGCCTGGCCTGCCTTTCACCCCCATTCAATGCAATTTCCCAGATTGGTGGCAAATCACAACTGACACAGCCTCGGAGCAGGTAGATGTATCTTCACAGCAGAAAGCAACCAGGCTTTTGTCCCCCTGTCAGGGGAGACCCTGAAGACCTCTGGGGGGTTGCTGTTTGGACTACACATTTCAGAATTTGGCATATGCAGCAGTGCCAGTCTCAGTGGGCACAGGGTGCCCTCCTCTCCTGCCTCTTAGACCCACATGTTCCGCAGAGCTCTGCAAGAAAAGGTGTTTGACAGATATTGGGGGAATCAGCTTGTTTTCAGCAGCCACATCTCTGCTCCCGCTCCCTCAGCTGGTTACCTGAGACAAAAATGCCCATGTTTATGTGGATATGTCTAAAGGGAATAACCAAACCCGTTATTCAACTTGTGGAAACATTTGCAGTTAAAAAAAATGACATTCAGCAAGAAAATCCTCCTCCCTGTTGTGGCAAAAGCACAACTCCCATTAACCCCAGTTAGAATCACATGTGTTGTGAGAAGTGTCTGGCTATAGGATATTGCCAGCAACATCCTGTTGCTGTAGCAGAAATACAAACCTACAGAATCAGTAAAACCATCCCAGGCTTGCACTGAACGAGTTGCCAGGGCTTTCTATGTGCACAAACATCCTTAATTTATATATCATGTATATGTATGTTACATAAATGAGAGAATGTAGAGCAAAATCACTTATCAGATATTAGTCACAGCTTCTTGAAAGGGATATGATATTTCTGTTTGAACCACACTTAATACTTTAAATTGAGATACCGAAATCTCTTCAACATCATTAACTTGGATAGAAAATAATCAATAAATAATCATTTTGCATGTAAGTATGAAAGGCAAATGTCTGATACATTAATTGTGAAACCCCTTTCTGTACTAATGGTTGCCATAACCTAAGAAATCGATTCCATTATGGATATTTACACAGTGACCTATTAGGAATACACGGAAGTATCATTTTTTACATTGATTATCCATCCTTAAAACAGATAGTAATGTATACTTAAATGCATGGATTGCAAAAATAATTTTTAACCTTTATTATATACTCCTTGTTGAAAAGGAAATCGTTTGAGCATCATGGTATGAAGGACACAATTTCAATTTATGTCTTAAGAACAGGGGACAATTAAGAGTGCATATGAGAAATAAAAAAACCCTCCTGTTTGTAAAAGCTGGGCAAATGAGAGCTACCTAGAACAAAAATGTTTCTAATCTAAACCCAAGCAAACAACACAGACATTGCTGGGAACTAGAAAATAAATAAGATTTCTAAAACTTTAGTATGTGTCGCCTTTTGGAAATGCCTGAAGCTAAATCCCCCAACTGAATAGCTCCAACAGAAACCAGCATAAATTCTAATATGCATTCCTGATGCTGGAGGCAGTGCTTTTTAATTCAACAGACTTGTCCTGCATCAAGTTTCCATGGTAAATAGCAGGGCTACAGGGGAGGTAACTGCAAATCCAACCACGAGCTGCACAAGGGGCCTAAAGCTTCCACAGAAATGCACCTGAGGGACACACCTCCTGCCACAGCCCACTGCCACCCCAGGCCACTGGCCTTTCCCACCCTGCTGCACCCACCATTTGTGCCATCAGGGAAAAGGAAAACCTTCTTTTTGTGCTCCAAGGAAGGGGAAAGCCTATGGGCTACAGGACCAGCTGGGGAACAGCAGTTTCTGACAAAACAGTCAGAAAAAGCTCCTAGTGAGTCAAAGGCAGCCTGCAAAGCTGACGCTCTCCACCTAGAGAGGACAACAGTGAGAAAATACTATAGCCCCATCGAGGGGACATGAATTACACACCTGATGATGATCACTACTATCTGGGCATAACAGCAGAAAATCGAGAGAATTTAGCCTGGGACAGCAAGTGAGGTCTGGCCATCTTCAGATTAGTTTCACAACCGCAGAGGAGAGAAACCGCCTCCTTTATTTGGCAGTAACTCGGCGCAGAGCTCTCACCAGGAAAAGAGAAGGAAAAATAGATTAAAACCTCTTAGTACATTTAAAACAAGCTGTCACTAGCTTAACCAAGCACCAAGAACATGCATAGTACCTGCTCTTAGCAAACTCACTCACTGATTATCAAATCAATTTAGTGATGCACCAAAGTGCCCATCATCCCACAAGGCCGTCGCCACACCTGCCAGCAAAAACTAGGCACCGACTCCTCTCTTAAGGACACAACATGTGTCAGATTGAAGATCCTATTCAAATCACAGCTTCCTGCCAGACCTGATTTCTTCCATCTTTCATGCCATAATCTGTTTACAACAAACAAAACCCACTGTTCTTGTAACTGCTGAACTTTCCACCTGCCAGCGAGGCCAGTGGTGGCGCGGCGAGGATGGCACCAACCCCTGAGGCTGCTGAAGTAAAACACTCATCAACCCAAAGAGACAGAGGTACAAATAATTCCTCTGGGGTGCTCACAGAACAGTCACTCACCTTTCTAGTGTTTATCAGAAATTTGTTGGATTTGTTGTTGTTGATTTTGTTAGAGAAGTATGTCTTTTTCAACTTGATCTTCTCCCTTGCTAGAGACAGAACATATATATGGTACAATCAAGGAAACAATTTTGCCTTGCTGTTCACCTCCTGTCCTTCACAGCAGCACTCACTAAAAATGAAATTTCCAGTCCCATTTAAATTATTTCAAAACGCACACACCTGGGGGAAACTGGTGAATCTATACAGACAAAACAGAGATTCAAATCTCTCCCTGTACTTCCGTACACATTACTTATCTGCATGAGATTATATTTGAGCATGCACACACCATTTCTGTGTCCTGGGGTCTGCGTCACAATCCCACAAATAATTTCCCATTATGTGAAGAGATGTGTACCAGTAATGCACATTAGCAGAAAGAAGCAGCATTAGGTTGAACCCAGTGACATTTTGACATTATTAGCCATGTGAGAGCCTGGACAGAATCTCAATCTACAAAAGCAAGACCTCAGCTATGCCCAGCTCCCCCTCTCTTCACCATGATTTCTACAGAGCAAGCAGCACAGAAGCTTTACCTTCAAAATACCTCTTGCACAAAACACTCTGCCATTGTAAGCACTGCAGACTCTCATACCTGTTCTGTATGAGGCCCCATTTTAATCTTTCGAGAATCCTTTCTTTTCAATGCATAAGCAGATTAAGCTCACTGAGCATCCTTCTTCAGCAATCATGGTAGACACATTAATATACAGTAAATGAAGAAGGGCTGATAAGACTGTAATTGAATGTATGATCTCAAATCCCAGCTTGCTTTAACTTTAGAGAAGTAAAGAAATGAACCTAAGAACGGACTTTAAATACTGTTTCAAGGATAAAGTATCGATGTATTGATCTCAAGAGGGCTATTATCAGATGGCTATCTCTGGGTGTCAGGTGAATCCATTCACTGCTAGAAAGACACACCAGGTTTAAAGGCCCCAAAATTATCCTTGCTAATTATTTCTCTCCTACTGCCCTTTCCAGTTCCAACTTCTGACTGCTGCCAAATTATTCCTTACAGTATTACCAAAACCAGCTATATTTTCCACTTCTATCTTACTTGATCATAATGGGAAAATGTCTGAACTAACTCTGATGCTGGTACAGAAGTATTATGCCTGAGATCACATGTGGATGCTTTGCTTCCCCGCGTATTAAACAGACCCAAATAGTTTTCTCATTTTTGAAATGAGAGCTTGTTTTTATTCTACAGAAAATATTTTCTCTTTTATAGTCTCACATTTAAACGCCTTTAAAGTTGAGCCCCAAACTTCAGCTTTCATATACATTTCATATTTCTCTTCCTTAAAATGGACAAACACAACAGCAGTTTGAGCTGCAAGGATCCAAAAAATGCTGTTCTCAGTTTCTTGGAAGACTAACTTGTAAATTTGTAATCTGATACCCTGAAAATACAGCAACTCCCCTTCAGGCTATGCCTGGTAAGGGAACACAAGGCTCAGCACACACATCCCCTACACTACAAAGCAAAAAGAAACGGGAACGTTTTATCAGAGGCAACATAAAGAATATCCATTTTTAGATTTTTGACCAATTTGGGTCTTGGTCTTGCTACTACTAAACTGTCTGATAAATCACCATATGGTTCAGTGGGAGGGATAACAGGCCTTTCATAAATGGTATGCCAGCAACAACAGCATGTAGCTTTCAGCATTACTTAGTAAACAGCATGTGGTTTAACATCAATGACTGATATGATTGGAGGTATCTACTTTGGATATTTCCCCAAGGCAAAGGCCCCTAAAATTTTTCCTACTTAAACAGGGAGCAAGTGGAACATTAGATGAGGTTAAGGAAAAAGACATGACTATGGATTTGAGGATGCGTGACTCCATTTATGTTCAGGAAATAATGGGTTTTACTTTTACTCTCATGAAATTTCATCTTTTGAATGCAGCTCATTAAGTGAGTGCTCACATTCCTGCCTCCCAAGCAGAATGAGACCTCTCAACCAAAGAATTTCAAATGAATCTTTTTAAAAAACCTTCCCGTTATCTCCAATCTGCTATTTCAAACTGGATGTAATGACATTTCTTTCTCTTAAGGGATATTCTGGTCCTGCCTGGTACATGCCACCACAAGATTAAATGTGTCACTCAACTCTCAGCATGCCACCTTCTCCTCAAGAGCACCAGCCTGCCCTAAAAGGATCTAGATCTCAGAGAAAGGAGAATAGAATTTCCTCCTAAACCAAGGGTGATAAGAAACTAAAGAAAAGAGGTTTCCTCTTCTTTTCAGATGAATTTTGTAATTTTGACTGCTCAGCTGTGGGTAGTTTTGCATTTTAAAAAGGTAAATCTGCTACTTGGGGAATCCTTGAGTGCTGCACGCAGACACTGAGCACTGGAATTTCTTATCTTCGTTGTAGGCACGGCCACCCTGAAGGAATCAAAGTGCTCTATGTGGGGAAAAAAAATCACCTGCAATCAACTGAAATCACTCTAACAGCAATCCATTTAAGGTAAAGAGAAAAACACAGGCGCAAACTTCAAAACACATAATGTAGTTAAAAACACTATAAAGACAAAAATGACAAAATTAAAAAAAAAAAAATCCATTCCTGCATGACCAAATCCCAAAGATCCCTCTTCCTTCCATAACTAAATCTTGTACTAACATATAATTTTAATTCTCAAGATGCATTCACCACCCAGGTTGTGCAAAGTTGGTGTCTGAGAGTCTGTTCAAAGATCGAATTTGGACCAGCCCCAGAGAAGAATGATTCATCCTTAATTTATTCAAGAGGCACTTTCAATCTTATTTTCCTGGACAATTAACAGCCCCCTCTGGAGATCCTAGTGCTCTTTTGGCAGACCAGGTGCCATTTTCTGTGCTTGACTAAACTATTAATAAACTGTTAGCCCACTGCAGGGGGAAAAGCTCTTTCCCACCTGGTAACACTGATTCAAATTCTGGTGGGAAGCCAAAATTTGTTATTTCTTAACTCATGTGTAGGTCTGAAGCTATATTGCACAAAAAGAAAAAAAAAAAAAGGAAAAAATCCTGAATAGTCTGTGGACAATGATACCCAAGGCCTCTTTGAGGGATACTGTAACAAATGCTTTCCTGCCAAGGCAGGGAGCTCACTGGAGGCAGCTGCAGGCAGGAAGCAGAAGGGGCTGCAGATTTCCTGGAAACGCGAGCCCGCTTTACCTCCTCTCTGAAGCCAGAGGATAAAGTAAAAGCCCCTCTGAGGACAGCCAGCCTAGATGGGATGGTGATAGAAAAGGACATTATTGGCCTTTTGAGGCATGTGCTGGAGAGCCCAACTAATTAGAGAACACAGAATTTTGCTTATTAAGTTGAGCAGAAAAGCAGGGAGCAAGAGGACACATATTCAGGGATACAGCTATTTTCCCCAAATGCTTTTTTCTGTACAGAAAGATGAGTGCTGTGTGCTGCAATGCATGAGCAAACACATACCTTTTTTCTCATTTTCAACCACTTGATTGTTATTTTATTTCTACCAGACAGTAAACCCTTGCTGCGTTTTAGATCCTTTATCAACTTTAGTTAACCTTCCCATCCTGTCTGGAAATACAATGCCTGTGAACTGGGGAAATAACAGGGACTAAACTCATATTGCTGCCTGATCTCTTACATCATCTGAAGCTTTATCACAGAAAAAATAACACAGTTCATCCCTGCAAAGCCTGTGGTTGTAGGAGCAGCAGCAGCACTGCTGTATCCCAGAGCAGCAATTCCACTGGGGCAGGTGCTGCACAAACCCAGCAAGACACTTTGTCTCAAAGACTTTTCAAACTCAATACAAGAGACAGTTGAGGGTTTCAGGTGGGAGGGCAAGTATGTAAATACTACTGATAAGCACAGTCTGCAGTGAATGCATTTCATAGCCTGCCTCCCCTAGAATTAAAAACCTTTTAATGACCTTCATTATAAAATCAATTTTAATGACAAACTTTTTGGACACATGAAAAACCAGACAGCAAGATGCATCTTTCTTTCTGATTTACACACGTTTTTGGTCATCACTCCTTAGAAGACAATTGGTTAACTTGTGATAAGAAAAAAGCAAACAGCATAAAACCTGAATAAATGTACCAAGTTTTCTAACTAGGAAAAACATTTCTGACGTAATTTATTCTCTTGGCAAGAAATTACAGCAAGTGTTTAGAATTCTTCAGGAAAAAAAAAAAAAAAAAAGCCCACCCAAAAATGCAGCCAGTAAAGCACAAGTATATCAGATAATTTAAATAATTTCCTGTTTGCTGCCTTAAATCATGGCTAACATTGCTGAGATCTATTCCCACTATTTTAGACCAGTGAAATAATTTCCATGGGAAATACTGTCCAAAAAGCTACCAAACCCATTAACCACATAAAGGTTTTGTTCTGATTTGTTTTGTGTGCCAAGGAAACATTATCACTCGTTAACACATTTGTGCAATGTTTCCTTTTTTTTTTTTTTTTTTTAATGTTATCTACCTTTGTTATTTCCAGAGGGAATAATTGGAAATAACGGGAATAATTTTGGAATAATTACAAAGGGTCACACATCTCCTGGGGAAGATGTCCCAGAGTCCCAGGACTGTTATACTTGCCCAAAGGAAAGAGGCAGTACTGAGCACTTTTCAAACTTCACAGGTTTTTAACCAATGGCCAAGGACCCTTGAGTCCAGCTGCCCTGATGCAGCATGTCATGAAAACACACCCCACCTGGGTACTCACTGGACACCTACACGTGCTCAGAGCCTGCAGCCCTGGGACACTTGACTGACCTGCAGCTCACCCCTCTGTAAACCTCACCCATCTCAGGGCTGTGCATCTGACTCTGAAAAAGAAATGCCTTCTGGCATCTAAGATTCCAATCTTTAAAAGCTAGGAGCAATTTTGGAAAACTTGGCTCCCCGTTTAAGACTTATGTGGCCATTTCCACTCAGAGCAATAAAATAGCTCTCTTAACAGCAGCAGGAGCAAGTTCCTTTTCATAGCATGACTGAAGCCCTCATTTCTAGCCATACTAAATGAAGTGGTGCTTGAAGATGTATTTGCACAGAGGGTCAGCTGACAGCTCACCTCTAGCCTGGTTGGAAAGCCTCCACACAGCCTCCCTACTTGTGCTCACCTCTCACCATCATGACTGTGGGAAGGAGGCTGACATGGACATACCAAGAAGAGCTCCTGCTTAATATTCCTTTGAGTCTATCAAAATCCTAACCTGTACCTTACAGCTTGAGCCAAGTGAAGTCACCTCCTCACAATGACACACTTCAGCTTGCAGAGGCCTAAGATACTCTGACAAGGTAGCTACCTGACATAGTGAAGCATCAGAAATAATGATCACCTGCTGTCCCCTTCCTTCTCCACCCACAATCAAGTACCTATTCCAGAAGAAGAGAATTCAGCATGCTCTCATACATACCTTTTCCCTTGCCTCACTGAGTGCTCAGAGTGAATGCCAGTAAACCCAGTGGCCTAAGTACCCAGTAAGCTCAGCAGGTAAAGCTCATCTTTACAGCTGGGGAGAGACAGTCCCATTTTTCTCGCTCAGACAATCCAACATTTCAAGTAACAATCCTATTGAATCTGCTACCTTTCATTAAAGCAGCTCTTATAACTCTGTCAAATTCTCCAACCTTTGTATTGATTTTTTTCTCCTATTCAAAATAACTCTCCTTTACAACAAGAGCTGGCTGTCAGCCTCTTATCTCTTATTTTCACCCCATCTGATCCTCCTTTTCCTTGTCAGTCTTTCCAGAGTCCAATTAATTGTGTAGAAAATCAGGGATTTATGTTAAGAGGAATGTACAACTCCTAGCTCACCATTAACATACTGTAATTACAATGTAGTGCTCCTGTCTCAGACCTTTTCAACAAGGCAGTGGAAAACCTTTGGGGAAAGCAGGACATTCCCACCCAATATGAGAAGAGTGATATCTGGTTTGTGTAACTGGATATTTATTTCAAAATAAAACTCTGGATGCACTGTAACATTTGCAACTCACTGTAGAAATTACTGGGGGCTGCCTGGCAGGCAGCAGGAAGTTGCTGCCATAAAATCCAACTGCTGTTAAGTCCCTAAATTTTTCTGGGTCTCTGCAGGAACAGTCCCAAGATACACTAACCCTTCTACTAAACATATTTTCATTTCAGACCATCCTCTCATGTTTCTTCTTAATTAGCATGGGGCATTCACAGGAAAGATCAGCCAGATGGAGACTAAATATCTCACTACTACAAGATGAAGCATTCTGCACTAAAATGGAACCCTGATTGCAATAAAGTCATTAATTACAGTCTCAACTGATTCTCCTGTCAGTATACGGAAGGCACTAAAGACAACTGTGAGGAGACAGTGTATCAGCTACACTAAGGAAAATAAAATCATAACCCAGACAGTTATAAGATGATGTTTAACTTGCACTGCTCACAGTCTTTGCGGTGCAACATGTTGGCAACTCAGCCATGTGCTCAATATATCCATCAATTTTATGTTTTAAAATTATGACACACTGATTTCCTGACTGTGAGAAACCCAAACAAGTTTTTAAAGCAGTGAAGAGCAAAAACGAGTCTGGAGACTCCTGAAGTTAAATCTTACTTTACTGGAGGTAAGACAGAGCAGCTTTTTTGGCTTTTTAGCATCATGTAATTTTAGAGTATTTTATGGCTATCTGGACCTCTGAAGACTGTGGGCAAGGGGAGACAGAAGACTGTAAGAAAACAGACCGAAAAACCCATGCTATTTGTCAGTTTGACAGGAAAAAAAAAAAAAAAAAATTCTATGTGAAAATCCCCAAGCCATCTCCTTGTCTGAATGATTAAGTCTAGGGTGCTGTAAGAGATGCAGATGGAATAAGCAGCGCATGCTAAATTCCCTGGGCACTCTCTAGCACAGACAGCATGAGTATGGAGCCAAATTCTCACTCAGTTTCACCATCACATCCCCCATCAAAGTCACTGGGAGCTCTAAGTACACCCCTGTAAGTGTGGACTTGGTCCTTGGAGAGTATATTACAGTAAAATTACTTCAGACAGTCGAAGTCTCTTACTGTGATATATTCCCAGTGGTGCTCTTTAGGTCCCTCCATCATTTATTGACTTCTATTTTGCTACACTCTGCCAGATGGAGGCAAGGAAGTTTGAAGAGCAACTAGTAAATGAAACAAAGAAATAAAACCAATAAAGCCATGTTTCACAATTAGTCTTCACTTGTGCTTGAGACCAACACCAGAAGTCTTTGCAAAATTACAATTACCAGATATTCTGGATTCAGGAAATAATAAACCCAGCTGCAACACAGCAACATAGGGTGTTAGTTCTCTCCTGCATATATATCAAGAAAACATACTGTGATATGTTCAGCTTTTAACATGTGAAAAAGATGCACACAAATCTAAACAGACTTAGGAATGCATGAAGAGTAAAACTAAAAAAACAGAAAAGACTCCAATTCTAACATGAAAAAATAAACAGCCCCTGCCATCTACAGGTTGACAAAAGGCTGGACATACACTGGAGGTGACTCCAGGAGTGATAGAAAGACTTAACATTGAGCATAAACCAACCAAACAAAAAAAAAATATTAACTTGTGTCCCTTTATTGCCTATAGAAAAGGTTTTTGTGCACTGAATACCACACATTTCTACATTAATGACATTGATTGTCTTCTGCCTGTACTGGTATAAAACATCAGAATTGAAGTGATATAGTGAGAGGTAGGATAGCACACTGTGATAAACTTTGGCAAGGAGATCTAAGCATTAAAATCAGAGGCACTAGCTGTAGATCTAGACCACGCTGAAGTTAGTATGTATACTCAAAGGGAAAAGGAATAAAATCAAAGAAGCATTAAGAACAAAGACACTATTAGAACCTGGAAAGTCTTCTAAGAAACATGCTTAAAGAAGAACAAGAATTGTTAATGCAAATGATTGTGTTAGAGTAATATTTAGTAAAATTAATCTTTCATCATAATGTAAAAGCTCGTTAATTGACATGAAAGGGCGTTAGCTCTTAGTGTTCTGCTGAGATGGTTTGTGGAGATTTGCTGGCTTCTTTTTTTTTTTTTTTTAAATGGAGAAGAGGTCGAGATCTCCAAAAACATGCATGTTGGCACCTGTGGGTATGAAATCACATGGCTATTTCAGAAGCCAAGTTCACGTTCCTATTAGCAATTTGGCTTAGACGGTGCAAGTTTCTTCATGTGAGATTAAAGGGATGAGGTCTCCATGGCATATTGCAGGATGGTCCTTGGAATAAGATTCTCATTTACTAAATAAATTACTGTATATTACTGTATAATGGTGTTCACATTATAACTGACAATTAGCACCATTAAAAAGAAAGCTCATAAACAGCCAAAGCTCACATGAAATTAACACAGTCATGATTAAAATCACTCTTCTGATTTCTGCTCTTCACAGAAATAATCAGCATTTTGCATAAAAAATGAGTAGGAAGCAGCTCAAAAAAAATAATATAATAAATTGCAGTAGTGCTGGGGTGGTGGTACCAAAAACTGCCAGCACAGCACTGCCACGTCAGCTGTTCCCTTGCCTCTGACACATGAAGTCCTGGGTTTCCCTCCTCGCAGGGCACCCGGGGCGTGCCCTGCTGCCGCAAAGCTCTGCGCAGGCAGCGCTGCCAACCGTGCGGTGACACTGAAGATTAAAGCACTGCAATTACTCCTCTTGGCTCTAATGAGGGGAACCTGGGTTCTCTCCTGGCCTGGGGGAAGCTCATCATCTTTATTTTCATTTTGTCACTTTGCTATTTAAATGGTTTCTCGCTTTTGCATGTTCATTTATACTGCTTTGACTTCAGAAAGAAAATGAAAAACCTGAGTAATTATAGCGGAGCAGAGCAATAACAAAATACAAAGGAGTCAGCAATTCATTAAAATTTAGAGAATGTGATGTTAAAAACTTCTCTTAACTTTAAGAAAAAAGGAGATACTTTTTCTAAACTGGAACAGAGCCCATGTCCTCATTAGGGTTCGCACTCCACTCACACAGCAATGTGCTAATGGCATTGCTTTAATCTTGAGCATCACAGCACTGGTTCCTGGCCTAGATGATCATGCTAAAATGGCAAGAAGGAGGCAAAACAAAACTTCAAGCCAATGCTGGCCAGGCCTGGTATCATGAACTGGAACCTGGCTGTAGATCAAAGTTTGAGGTATGTGGACATCTTTCAGAAACACTATATCAGAGACAGCCAAGTTCATAATGGTTTCATAAGGCTCAAGTATCACCAAGGAAAATCTAATCAATAAATAAGCAATCAAGACCACATAATGAAAGAGTACCATTACATATGCCATGTCTTGAAAAGAATCACAAAAATGCTACACATGCATAAAAGTACTGTAAGATAATAGGCCTTTCATCCAACATGCCTTTAAAGCAGGAAACAAAAGGATGTTCTCATATATCTTACCAACTAATTTAACATATAAATCACAAAAAAATATGATCCAGATGGGCTTCAATGAAGGAAACCAATTAACGTAGACAGCCTTAGCATCTGACACATTAGTTGTAATAATAAAAACCAAACAAGATGGTCAAACAATAATGCTCTGTATTATATCTGACATTTCTAATTAGTTTCTGCATCCTCTTCAAGAAAAAAAGACTCCCAGCAAGCACTTTGTTTCCCAGAGGAAAAAAACATCTAAACTTCATGTGCACAGTGCGTAGTCTATGGATGAAGCTGATCTATCTCCATTCCTTTGGGATGTGCTTTGAAACTAATGGGTTTTGCATAGTCCACATCTGGCTGCACAATTAGACTCAGAAAATGTTTCCTTTAAGCTGTGCTGACACTGTAACTGCTGCAGTCCTGGAACAGCAATACCTGCACACTCCTTGAAAGCTTTATCTACATCCACAGGCTCAGAATAACCAGTAATTTGGGCTTTGATTTCTGTTGGATGTGCTTTTGGTTTTTCCTTTCTACAGCCTTCCTAGAAATGCCACTTCTCAAAATGAAGTACAGTCTTTCTGTCACAGACCTCCCAGCATCAGGCAATTAGGGTTGCATCAGACAGTTGCAAGCTGAACTAGAATTAGCCTATACAAATTAAAAGCTCCACCATGTATACATGCACAGTTACTGCTTGAGAAGTCTAATCCCAACTATGAGGACTGTTCTTTGCCCATATTGAATGCAGTTTCATTGCTTTAGACACATCGGACCCTTCAAAATTCACCCATGAATATTCTTCTCAGCACAATTGAAACTTGGAATTCTTGGGGAGGATGTAGACAGTATCACAATGGGGAAAGGCTCAGTTTGAAAAAAGCTCTCCTGTTACAGAACAGTCAAGGAAAAGCTGTGGGAATTCTGCTAATGCCATCATAGCCAGGAAGACCTTAGAAGAGAGGTTCATGTCATTGCAGTGAATGTAAATCACTTTGAAAATAGAATTTTCATTATTACGATTCACACTAAACCTATCTGATACAGCAATTTCTTGTGCACAGCATTCATAAACAAGTGACCTAAATTCTGAAAGGCAGTCTCCTTTTATGTTTTTTCCAGTTTTAAAGTCGAAAAAATTTGCGTTCCAACTGATTGAAAAGAAAATGAAGAATATTTAAACCAAAGGATTATTTCTTAGGAATTTACTTCTTCTCAAAGTAAAATAGCTTGCATTCATCAAGTCAGCATCAAATAGCCTTGGCATCACACGAAAGGGTTTGTGAAGTGGAAATACTGTTTCTGACACAAAGAAGGCAGCCCAGGCTCCTTTACCATCTCCTCTCCCTGAATTTTCAAAAGAGGAGTTGACTGGCTATGAAGACTTCCTGAGTGCTCCTTCTGCCACCTAAAAATAGGGTTGCAAATATCAGTATTGCCAGCTGAGACAGACAGGACACCATGCTTGGGTCTTTGCTCCAAGTGTTCAGCAGTGGCCCCTTTTAAGAAATCACAGCTACATTGAGCCAGAAGCTGTTGGAAAAGCTCATAAAAAAATATATAAACTTTTTTGCCCCACAAAATATCCAATATACAGATTAAGAATTGGGAGACAAAAAATGGTTTCCAAATCTCACGTGATTGGACAGTTGGAGTAGGGAGTGTGAAAAAGCAGGGAGGTGAAAATCTGAGGTATAGGTCATGCACCAGACTATTCCAACCTTCCTTTGTGCTTTGGAAGTCCCTTTCCACCTCTTGAAAATGACTTGGCTAAAGTCACGTGTAAAAAATTACAGCAGGCTGGGGGCTGAAACAGGTACTTGCAAGACCCAGCTCCCAAGACAACCATGTCTGCCTACACGTGAACTTCTGCACAAGCTCCCCTCAGCCTGCTCCTGCCATGCTCTGGAACTGCTTATGTGCTTACCAACAGGCAAACGTAACCCCAGATAACATCTGTTTTATCTCCCCATGCAAAAAACTTGAATATAAAGTGAAAAGTATCAACAATCTCTATTGACACAGAAAACATTGTGCTGACGACAGAGCCACCTGGGACTATCGGGCACAAGCCAAACCTGGGTACACGTCCTGTCAGTAGAAGGCATGGGACTGCAGATGAGGAGAGGTAGAGAGAGGGGCTGTACACGTGCAAAGAAGAAATCCTGATGAAAGACAGAAGTCTCAGCACAACAGTTCCCCAACCACGGCTATTTGTTTGTAAGTGTCGTGGGAAAGAAAAGATTTGGAGGATGACAGGTCACTTTGCGGATATTTGCAAGATCCTCCCACACATGAAAAGCTTATGGGAGAAACCAGAAAAGGGGTTGTTTGCAACTTAACCTCTGGGATGTGAGAGCTGGCAATGCTAGCAAAGCAGAGCTTGGAGCTGACACTGCAAAAGCACAAAAGAGATGACAGATAGAGTGCTGGGGGCCGGAAGGGCCTCGAAAGTGATATGTTCACTGAAGGAAATGTTGCCCTACTCCACAGTCATCTCAAACTACAGCAGTACATTCTGATTTTATTTTTTTGGAGAACATAACTGCACATATTTCCACTCACCTCAACTGGGAACCTCTTGCCATTGATGCTGTGCTCAGAGCCAGCTGATCCATTGCTTTGACCCCAGTGAAACTCCACTTTCTCTGCCTTGAATCTGCCCGGCAGCCCAGCACCGCTGACAAAATAGTCATCCTTCAGCAGG
>NW_009953089.1:1632995-1646574 GCF_000747805.2 Chaetura pelagica | reverse complement strand
ACAACAAGGAAAAAAAAGTTCTTAATACAGTTTTTCTGAAGCACTTATTTTCTTCTCATTATATAAGAATACTACTTCTAATGCAAGTCAAACGTCCAGTCATAATTTTCCTCTTTACAGGGATTGGTTTTAAAAAACCCCAGTCTACTAGAAATGTTGGCTGATTATGGAAGTAATTATGAAGTTACTTAGACTACAGAAAACCACAAAGTCCAAATTTTTAAAGGACTTTTTGCACTCCACGTTGGACTTTGATTAAAATTTAAATGGCACAGTCCATCAAAACCTGTTTAATGTGGTTCCAGGGACTAATGGTTGACCACATTCCTTGGCCTTGCAAACCACTGAAGGTCTGTGGAATACAAGCTAGGGAATGAAAGGATCTTAATGCTTGCTGGATTTCTTGTGTTTTTTGTGGGGGGGACATCCTTGTGCCCTATTCCTCCTCTACTGCTGAACATGGCATGTACTTTCCTTAACATCCCTACTCCTCCTTTCTTTAAAATGGGGAGAGTGACAATAATGTTTTTGAGACCCACTCATGAGAAGTCCTTCATAAGAACTTGGGCTTTATTACAGTGACTCTGAGATTATTATTATGTGATTTAATAAGGGTCAAAATGACCTTCTTTGTATTTGCTTTTCATTTCCAAAAACCTTTGCATTTTATTGTAACAATAAAAGCTGTAGGTCCAAATAGAGGGCAAAAATCATATGGTGGAAGCTGGTGCATGTTACAGGGGAGGTCTATGGTCCAGCTAAGAACTGAATCCAGCTTTCCAAAAACTCCTGTCTGATGCTCTCACTACAAGATCACCTGCCTTTCTAGCATCTCCCATTTTTAATATGTATGATTCCTAAAAATTACTCCTTACAAAATCCTATTTTCTCATCCCTTACAAAACTCTTGCTTAAAAACAGAACTAAATTTAGACTTTTTTTTTTTTTCTTCTTCTTCTTTTTTTCCTCCTTGTAAAAGCCACTTTAGACCACCACTTCCTGTGCCCAGAATTCTGTGATTAAAGGTTTTTGGGTTGGGGTTTTTAATTTATTTATTTTTTTCATGGGAACAGCATAACCCACAAGGATTTCTCTGTGTTCTCAAGCCAACTGTGTCATCACAATAGGACCACTAATACAAACCCAAGTTTATTACACAAGGGGGAAGTTTTTATTCATTGCTGAAATAAACCAAAACAGCTAGTTGTGAAATAAAAGTTGTTCTTCTGTTGGTGAATCAGTGACAGGCTCTGCTGCAGGTTAGGCTTTCTGCCACACCAGGGCTGCCCTCCCATCAGTACAGACTGTTGGCTACAGCAGCCTCATCTCAGGTGCAACTGTACAATTTAGAAACATCTCAACTTTAAAATGTTCACATGAAAAGCATCTAAATGTTAAATTGCATGAGCTGGTCAGATGTTTCTAAATTGTGGCAGTGACATAACAGGGCTATTTTCTTCCATGATTTCTGGTTCTTTCAGCACTTCCTTTGCATCAAAGCATTTGTGTAGGAAGAAGGGTGGTGCAAATTCTCAATGAGCTCAGCAGTATTTTAATACTGAAAATCTCAGTCAATCGGTTATAAATTCCATAGATAAAATTGTAGGAGATGAGGAATACAGGAAAGCAGATTCATGTGCATCTGTTAAAAACCTCTGTGGGGATTCAGTTGCATCTAATAAATATTTGATAGTTCCTAAATCATTTATGGCTCTGTCAGGGGTCATTTTACTTGTTTTAGATGAATAATTAAAAGGATAATTAGGAGGATGTACAATCTGAAATGTTCATCTAATTGTTCATTTTACAGTATTCCTTACACTGCTGAGCTGTACAACGTGTTCCCATCACCTTTCTATCTCAGCAGCATCCCCTTCCTGCCAGCACTTTGGGGGCTTCCCTTCCCTCCATGTGATTCAGGACTGGAATAACCAAACATCACATTCATGGGCTTCAGGAGCCACAGTTTTTATCCAATAATTCCATAGAACACACAGCAAGGAAGCGATCCCCAAAGCCCGCTCATTTAAAATTATAATTGAAATTAAAAAACTAAGGGAGGTGGTACACAGTGACCAGGATCACAACTGTGTGATGCCCTTTGCCAAATCAGGGCAGGAGCTGTGTGCGTATCACCTGCTTGAGAGTAAAAATAAACCTGGATACACAGCGGCTCTTGTCCTGCCTTAGCAGAGCAGCTCAGGTGGCCAGGACAGCCAGAGAGGTGCACATCAGGTAGGAAAAGTACCTAACAAAAGCATAGACACCTGTGGCAGAAATTTTAGTAGGTTTCTCTAAATGGAAGGAGTCTTCAGTGACCTAAAAAGGGGCAAAGTGGCAACGTTTGTGTAGTGCTGGTGAAGGTACTGCTCCCATGGGTGCTCTTCCCACGGGGCAGGTTAGGCTTGAAGAAGCCTCGTCAGCCTCAGGCCCAGCTGACACCAGGTAGCACTTAATTACACGGTGGCACAAACAAGAACAACTAATGCAAATGTAACTATGAAATGTGCTTATGCTCTCCAAGTGATCTTTACCACTTGGGAAAGAGCTACTACGATGATGAAATCGAACCTACATTAGTGCCTTTGCTGGTGTAATCATGCACAAAAGCATTTCTAGTCGAGACAGGGGCTTAGTGAATCCATTTCCATTTTCTGAATCAAACACTGCTTCCTGCACATTGTCTGCCTTTCACCTGATATGAGGGGTGGGAAACAAGAAAGAGCACAACGAATCTGAACAGCAATAACCTCTTTACCTTTTAACATTTCAGAGCATAAAAATAGCTAATTGTTCCATCCTAAAAAAAAAATAAATTGCAAGGTCCAATAGCAATTACAATAACTGAAGCAACACATTTCCTGCCCGTTAGTGAGCATCAAGGTTAAGGGTCTTTGGCTTTCCCTTGGACCCTTCTCTTTTAACCAGTCATTAATAGCTATAAAATGTCCTCTACATCCATCACTATTGCTTAAACAGATATTTAGTTTACTGTCTCTGTCAGTCTGCAATATGAAGGTCTCATGTGGCCATCTGCTCCAAGACTCTGCTGCCAAAATGCATCACAATCTACGGCATAACCTGCTCACAAGCCAAAACATCCTACTTGGTTTGCTGTTCTACCACTTACCACCTTAAAAATTAATTCCAGGCAAGTTTCTTTAAATGTGAGAAAACCAAGAAAAAGAATGGGACTTCATAAAATAAGGGAGGAGTTAACAGATCAGCAGAAGAAATCAGGGACAACAGCAAGGCAAAAAGAGTCTTCACGTTACCAGCAAAAGGCCGTAAGTTACCAAGAAAAGTGACAGTTACTGTTGCCCTGTGAAGCAATAACTTGTCACTAAAAATCCATACCCCAATGGGTGAGGAAATCAAATACAGCAGCAGTGCTAAAATCACCCAGCAGAGGAGACTGAAGATACAGCTTTCTTTGCCAGCTGCATGGAGACTGGAAAATTTGCTGGCACATTTCAGTTCAACATGGTTTCCTGTGATATGTGCAGCAATATGTTCCTATTACACACACAGTATATAGCATTACCATCTTTCCTAGATGAATAGCAGCATCACGTTTCTTGTGGTGTTTCTAATCACATTTATTGCTGGTTACTACAAACACCCCTCTGTGGCCAAAAGGGCAGGGAGCGTAACACGAATGGATTAATCAAGCACCAAATTTCCATAGCAATCAACCTTGCCTGAACCTCATGTTGCTTTAAAGTGCAACAAAGTCAGAATTTCAAAGCAAACAGGAGCATTTCTTAGTGAAGTTGGAAAACCCCCTCAGTAATGCATCAAAAACCCAAGCTATAGTGGTTTATTTTAACTGGATTTCCTTTGCAATGAAAGAAAGCAGGATCACAGCCTGTCACTCCATCTCATCTGGGGGGCAATAACTGAATTCCTGCTAAGATCCTGAATTGCTGGAACTGGATCTGAAGTGCTTGCTGGACTCCAGGTTGTGGCTCAAAGTCCCCTGGACCTGGTGGGTGTATCTGAGGTCACACTGTGTGCACAGCTGAGTCCCCAACCCTGCAGCAGGTACATGCCCTGAGTTTTGCTAGCAAACCCTCTGACCAGGGACCCATTACATAAAGCACTATAGATATGCATGTTGAATGTTAATAAAGATAAAAATACACTTCCAATAAATAAAATTGAATTAATTAGTGGTTTAATCCAATTCCCTAAAAATATTTGACCTTGTCAAATGAAGAGGGTGGCCTTATAATTTTTGCTTTTTACATTTTTAGAATTAAAGAGTAATCAAATGCATGCAGCTTTGCATATAAATCAACCTTGACCTTTTGGTGAACTGTTTTGGTAAAAATAAGCAGTACTCTGACTGTTCTCTTCTCTAAAAGCCAGAACAGACAGAGCAGAAGAGGATTCAGTTCAGTGAAGAACAGAGTGCTATAATCATATCAAAACCACATTAATAAGCCCCCCTACTCTGATCAGTTATTACTCTTTCTTCTCTAAAACCTTCCCATTTCTGAGATTTCCCCTTTCCTACTGAAGTCTGAGCCTTGCATCTCAAATTTCTTTTGGATTAGATATTTCAGCTTCCAAAGCTGATAATTCAAGGGTACACCTTGAAACACTTATACAGCTTTTTATGCTGAGGAACAACTGACTACCAAGAGAATTATTTTATACTAAGAACTTAGAAACCCCCCACCTTCAAAAACCCCTTAAAAACAATCTGCAGAACTCGCTTTGCACAGAGTACAGAGGCAGAGATATGTGACTGCTGCTGGAATTATTATATTTTATTTTTAATTTTTTTTTTAAAAAAGCAGCAAAATCCAAACAACCAAACAATGAAAAAGGAGGAGAGTGAAACATGGCTTGAATATCTAATTGACTGCAGGCAGGCTACGAAGACAAGCAGAAAAAAACATACCTGTTTTTCCTGTGTTTTTCATCCAAGTCTTGTTTGAAGATTCATTGTCAAAACCATCAAGCTGCAGTTCTTGATACTCATCTCCAACATGTGCCTGATGGTCTATGATGTCTATGGGAGACTGGTGAGACCCTCCACACTTCTCACTGGAAGTAACCCAGTGCTCGGGACCATATGTACCTGTTAAAAAATACCAATATCAATTAACATTCCAGTGGCTCAGTAGTTCTGGATAACTCTTAAATAAGAGGATGAAGCACTTAAGCTCCCCAGATAACTCTACCACAGTCACACTTCCAGTTTTTGAAAGCAGTTAAGACTTGTAAACTCATGAGGAGATTGAAGTCCATGAGGTTTGTGCAGCAGCCTGACTTTGCCTCCAGCAGTAATGAACAATGGCCTCTTTTGTGTTTTTTTAATTACTATTCTTGAAAACTCTCTGTGATTCCCAAGTTCCCCTCGTGCATATGCTATGAATTAGCATGGTGTTGCTGGAACTTTCCTAAAGCTTCAGTCTCAGTGCATTACTAGGCAGTTTACCTTTTCACATGAGGCAAATAATGTAACAGCTGCCCATTAACTCAGGTCTGTGCAACACTCTGCTTAGATAATATGATCTTCATTAATGATCTTATTTTTTCTGGAGGTTTTGAAGCCAAAAAAAATGAAAAGAGAGAAGGAAGCTAGATGCATATTAGTACACTTGAAGAAAACAAGGAAAAAAAAGGAAAATTACTCTGGAGGAAAATGCTGTAACTTTCTCTTGCTTCTGCTCTGACATGAGTTTGCTGTTTTCCTTATTAGCACAGTCTGTTCTCACCTGATGTAAACAACTCCCTCAAAACAAGACAAGTCAAATACTGGCAGTAAATGAGAAACTCCAAGGACTGAAGGGCAGTGTCTTGCATGTGCATCTGTACCTGGGCACCTCAGAGCCATCTGTATTACATACATGTCAGCTGGCCGAAAGCAGACAGATCCAAAAGCTGTCACCCCTCCTCCCTCTACTCTTTTTTTTTGGTTTTAAAAAAATACAGGGCAGAGTTTAAGTTCTGGAAAGCAATTTAAGCTTCTGTAATTTGTGAGTCTATCACTAGCCACTGTGCAAGGTAAGTAAGAGAAAAGAGAAATGACCCCAGCAGCCCTCACGGGCTCACCACACTTTACAGTATTTTTCAGTAGTTTAAGATACTGCTGTTACCAGAGATGTCCCCCCAGGTCATGAGGCACAGGTGGAGTGATCCTGCTCCTGTTCTGGACCTTTTGCCAGCTCCAGATCACTTTTTGGGGTATCAACAAGTCCTCAGCCCCCAAACTGTTTAAAATCAATTTCGTGAAGGCATTGCACCAGCACTGCTGCTGGGAAAAGGAAAGCAGCGTCTTACAGTGTGACACTGGAGCAGTGAGGGGTAGTATCACAAACTGCCACTAAATCTGTCAGAGGTTGTCTGCCACAGCCCTAACTCACCCTGCCTATTCTGCAAGGCTCTCCAGTATAAACAGCCAAAACCAACAGCACATAAAACCAAAAGGTATCAGGCAAACACCTTGCCATCCCCACCACACAACATCTCTAGATGCAATATAACACCAGGGACATTGAGGCACATGCAGGAGGATCTCCAGTAAATTTCAGGTTTTTCTTATGACCTCTCTCTCCAACTCTTAATTTATATTAACAGGGACTAAGTGATCATCTTTGTACCAGTGCAAACAGTGGCTTAAGCTCCTAAAACAACAGCACTTCTCCCTCACAGTTCTTTAAGTGCTTTACAGCAGGGATCTGCACCATTATTCTCATGGATGGCCTGAGAAGGGTAGCAATTTGCCCAAGCTCATCTACCAAAACCAAGTTATAACCCAGAGCTGCACTTTGCTCTCCTGAGACCCCTGTTGTCACACCTGTATCATACTACACAGTTAGCATGTCTGCTTAAAAGGCTGACAGCAGTAAATGATCCACCACTCTACATTTATTTCCCTTCCATCTGAGCAGTGTATGTAAATTCAATTAGTGCCATCCAAACCCAGCAGTTGTGAAGGCCAGTTGCTTTGGTCCGTGGGTTTTAATCTGCCTAGTTGCAAAATACATTCTTCCTATCCTCCTGTAGGCTAATACAGGACACTTAATCAATACTAAGATTTTGTGCTATACTCATCACACAGAAAGGCTGTAGGGTAACCAAAACAATAACAAGAAAGTGTTTTCTTTGAACTACAATTAGGCAAAACTGCAACATTCTTAAAAAAAATCATTTACATCATCTGCCCTGGTTAGAAATCAGTTTCATTTATCTGATGGTTCAACTTGTATTGTCAGCAAAAGCCACTTTCAATTAATTTCCCAACATTCCACAGTGAAGGAGAAGAGAATTATTAAAAACCCTACGTGGAGAAAACCAAACATGTTCCACTCGCACACAGCTATCTTTCCTGATTCAGGATGTTCTTAGTAATTGCTTTGCAGTGAATTAATTGGCAATTCAGATTTACTTTTCATACAACTTTGCATTTACTCCACAAAATGTGGGGATTTACAATGTTTACTACTACACATAATCATCAAACCTGCCAGCTCTTGTTTTTTGGCTTTGTTATAAACATGGGGCGAGATTTTCAAACGCACTCTGCTCATAGAGGCTATCACAGTGGTTTCAGCTGTGCATTCAAAAGCAGCAGTGAACTCACATTTTTCTTTTTTAAGCATTTTGGTGACCCTTCAGCCAACAAGGAGTTGGTTTTTTGCTTGTTGTTTTTGTTTTGTTTTGCTTTGTTTTTTTGAGTAGGCAGATTTATTTTAACAGAGACTGTAGGGTTCCTTTCCATGCATCTTGTCACAAAGACTTTATTTTTAATATAAAAAAAAGTATACCCAGCTCTCAACCAATTTGCAGTGGAAACTGTTTTACCAAAATGAATAAAATAAACCATAAGTGTAAAGAAACAAATGAACCACCAGGTTGAATTAAAACCTCAAGTGACTTAGGTATCTAGACTGAATCTTGCTGGAATGTAGTTTTTCACAGACCTTCAAAAAGCTTGTATAGCCTTGTATAATTTAAAAAAATATGAAGTAATTTTTAAAAAAAAACCAAAACTTGTCTGGATTAATTTAATAGCAATACAGTAGCTTCACTCATTTCTAAATCTGTAATTCACACACACACACAAAAAGCCTAGCAGTATCTACTCTCCTGATGTGAATAGTATTAGTTTAATGCATAAAATGTTTCTGTATTGGTGCTGAATTATTAAAGAAAAATCCAATGCAATGAAACTCTCTCAACAATTCAATACTCCAATTTAGTGCTGCAACTCCAAGTCCTGACATCCCCAATTACAGGCACAAGGCTAAGCTCTGATTTTGAGGTTCAAGACCTGCTAGCTAAAATCAGCACAGGATTTTATAAATGGTTAGGTTTTCCATTAATATCTTTTATAAGTTTTTGACATGCAAATTATTACATGCAGTGTGACCTGCACCATTATAGCAGCAATTCTGGATAGAAATAGAGGCCATGACCCCAACACCTCCATTCCCAACAGTGCAGGTTTGGGGCCATCCCAGCTTTAACAATTAGTGTGAAAAGACAAAGGGAAGCTGGGGGAAGAAGAACTTGTTTGGTTTTGAGTCTGAGACCGAATTAAATACATTGTAACCTCTACCCTAGAAAAAAAAAATAAGCCCAACAACCTGCAATATATAAACAAGAATAACACAGTGGGATACAATTATTCAGAGGCAGCCATCAGAGGGTTTCAGCCTAACTGCCTTTTTGCCACGGATATTCAAGTGCAGTTTTAATTGAAACTGATCTTCCACTACAGATTTCAAATTAATTCTTCCAAGTGTCTCATGCTCCAGACATCCTTGCCTTGCAAAAAAATCCTATATCATTAGAGGAGGAAATAGAACACTTTTTTTAAGCTTGCAGGTATTGATTACCTATTCCTTCCATCAAAGCACAATTGCCATTCTGCACTGTATAAATCTCTTCAGCGTTAGACACTTTATAAAGTACTGAGAATTATATCATTAATCATTCGCAGTTGCACCTGTCTTGCTTTATTGAATTCTTTGTTTTTTAGAACTTTAAATAAATGCTTTTAAATAAAAACATGACATTAAATAAAGACTCTGTTTCACTTAAACCTGCTAAAAAAAAAAAAAAATCCCTTCATTCTGTGTGTGACATTTACCCATCTGAAACAGAGTAACTTATGGCTATTTGTATTTCATTTTTCCAACAGTAAGCTTGGTGGCTTGAAATCAAATAAAATTTGGAATGAATTTGAATTGGCCTTTTAAAGGATGACAAATAATTCGGTTTTCAAAAACCCAAACAAGTTAAGACCCCTCAACTGTGTTAATAAATAATACACATTTCCATTGAGATGGTGGGACAACCTAAGGGTCAGATGGTCCCATCTTTCCCCTTCCCCAAGGACAGCAGCAAGGGGAATTTGGTGACAGTCCCTCTTTCAGTGGCCAAAGGGTGTTTTCTCACCCAGCACCACCATGCAGAGCTGCATGGACACTTGTCTCAGGCTGATGCACAGGACAGAGCGACTCTCCACCAAAAGCTGCCCTGCATCCACTTGTGTTTCAGGGAGCTCCAGAGGTCACCCACCTCCTGGGGCTGGAACCTTGCAAGCTCATGTTGGATGGCAGCCAGATCTCTGGGGACTTACCCTTACCTCCACTAAAATCAGGGGCAATAGGGCTGCTGGCTTCTAAGCATGAACCTCAGCTTCTCACACACAACATTTCAAACACCACGTAAAGCTAGAAATGTTGTCACCCACCCTGGTCTGAAATTATTTGATGCTTCCTAGATGGATTCTGCATTCCTTTCTCATGTGAAATCTTGCTGTCTATGACTGCAGAACCTTTGATAGTTTTTAATACACAGACTGCTTTCTAAATAGAATCCAAGATTACTTTTTTCCTTCTTTTTACTGTAGAACCTGTACAATGAACAGTCTTCATTAATGAAAAACCATTAAAATAATGTATTCTGCCAAAATCTAGTTAAAACTTGTATAAAAACATCCAATTTAGAAAAAAATCAAGTATACTTCTTTTTCTTCTACATTTTTTTGGTTTAGAATGTTTCTTTTAAAAATGACTGGTCTTTCCTTGATTTAAAATCATTTTCAAATTAATAGATTTGCATAACCCCTGCTTGCACAGTTTTGGTCAGTTAGCTTGAATTAAAGGACCACAGCAGGTAAGAACCTCTGCAAGGTTTACAGGGTCTGGATAAATAGGGATGCTTTACTTGCATGGACTGGCAGCTATGATCTGCCCAACCACCTCAGCATGTAGCTGAGCAACAGCTAAGTTGTGAATCTCTGCCTCTGAGTCCCTAACACACTTAAACTGCTCCATCACAAGCCAAATCTCAAGAAACACTGAAAAGAAATGTCATCACCAGTAAACAAAACTGGTTCCTTTTCTTCACACTGAGAAAGAGCGAGGAAGTGGTGCCTTTGCTCAGCTACAAAGCAATGAACTTCAACAGCAGGCTGCATTTTCAAACAGGAAAAAATAGCTTAAAACAATCAAATATCAGTTAAATCCACTATGGATCTGAATTCATTTTAAGATACTTCAAAAATCTCAGTCTGGGGCTTCTCTCTGTTATCTGGGACAAAAGAGAAATAAATTGAAACTGTCGTTTGATGCTGTCAACCAAGACCTCACCATCACTTTTTGCCATTTAAAACCAAGTGCATCAGTAAGTCCAGGGAGGCAGAAAAGAAGGTGCTTATGCCATGTGAGTTTTGACAGGAGGCAAGGCATGTACTGCAGATCCAGACTGGCTGAAAAATCAACCTCCCTTCACCCTCTCCTCTCACCTCCAGTTCCCTCCTAAGAAGAAGAAATAATGTGAACCCTGTAGGTTGAAGCCTAAAAATTGCATTTAGACATAAGGCACACAGAATGATCTGAATGACATATCTCTTGCTGAGGAGTGATTTACCATAAGGTTGCAGGAGTAAAGGTATAAAAATCCCTGAATGCCTTGATAAAAATCACTGGCATCTTTCAAGGTCCTTCCCAGTGCAGAGAAAGCAACCGAGTCATTGAATCATTATATTAGGGAAAAAAGTTGTTCAAATTATATTTTCTTGCTCTGAAATGATGGCATACCAAGTTCAAAGAGGTGGAGAAGGAGAGCCCATAGTTGTAGTTCACAGTGTGGTTCTCAACAAAGATTTCAGGATTTCCTACCCTGAAGGAAAAAGGCTTCTCATTTTATTATTCTCTCTCATCACTCTGTTTAACATGAGACACTCATGCTTGCAGAAAATTCCAATTACTGCTTGAAAAATGAGACTGAATACCAAGAACCAGATCCTGAAGAGCTCGCTGAGACACAAACCGGTCTAAGCTTTATCCAGTCTGCAAGCCCAGTAAAGAGTGTGCAAGACATGTGAGAGTTGTAAGCCAAAACCAGGGTTTTTAGAGAACTGAAAAAAGCTGAAAGAAATGTTCCGCACACACAATCTCTGATAAGGGATATCTTAACCAGCAGTTGTTGGAACAAATACAAATACAGGATGACAGAACAAAAAAAAGGGTTTGGATTTTGATAACCTTTGAGCAACTGCTAGCAGCACCACCAGCACCACCAATGCCACCACACCTGCAGAAATGCCCTGCCTGCCATGGGGCTGTAAAATCCAAGCTCACCTTCAAAACTGATTTCATCAGTAATACTGTCTCACTGGCAGGTGCAAAGAGAGAAAGAAAAGCTTTAAATCATGATCCTAAATATAAATCGTCCTATAACGTCTGAAGCTGAAGACAGAGTGAGGTGCATGTTCTCCTTAAATTTTTATATCCACAGATGCTACAATCATTGCTGGATTCTTTAATTAAACATTCTAACCTTTCATTATCTTTGGCAAAAATTTTATGTGTTTTCAAAAGCTTTGTCTGTCTTAGTGTATATGTGAACATCAGTCGCAAACACAGTGTTTTTTAATTATATGTTGACACACACCCGTAGACATATTTTCTCCATCCTAATTTTGTTCCTCAAAAAAGTATGAAGGCACCATGAATCTCACATGGAGCTTCCACTGTACCTATTAACCTTGCAGAGCCACAAATTTATGATAAATATCCAAGATCAGGAAACACCAGAACCTTAAGACAAATGTTGCAGGAAGGTCAGAATAAAGGGGTGTAAGTACAATTACTGAAACAAGCTTCTTCCATAAACATTTCAAGTTTTAGCATTCATGAGCTGCATAATTTACCACCACACAAGTGAAAATGGTACTAAGTTTAGTAGTGTTGGCAAAATAGTTTGGGGGTTCTTAAGGGGTGTCTCACACAAGCAAAGTAGACAAAATTAATGAGTTGTTGAGTTTGGTGACTCTATCTAAAAAATATTTATATTGAGCACAGAACACAACAATATCAATGAAATTATTATGCAGAACTTACTGAGTGGGAGGATAAATTGTGGCATAGGTGGTGTCTGCTGGTGGCAGGTGACTAAGACAATCTACATCTACATCCTCTTTGATAATTTTCTGCATTTTTAATAAATGTATCTGACATCTCATGCCATTCATTTCATAACTGTCTGAGGCCTTTTAAAAACTGCTCATCCCTGAGCTGCATATAATAAACGAGGTGATAACTTACAATATCAGGAGAAAACATGAGATTAATTTATATGAAGACATTGTAAATTAACTTTCTGCTATTCCTTACTGGTTGAGTGAAGCTCTATGAATGCTAAGGACAGACATAAAAATAGATTTTTTTAAAATATAATTTAAAAAAGTATAAATTCCTGATGGAAATCACTGAATGAAGATGTATTCTGAATCAATGCTGTAGCTCAAGGACAGCACTTGGGGTTGCTGGAGGAAGCCATCCATTTCAGTAATGGGGGCCTTGCCCAGGGCACGGGGGCCTCAGACAGGTTACATCCAGGACAGCTTTCTCTACAGAAATGTCTTTCTCTCTCATTATCCCTTTTTGTCTTTACAGTGTAATAACTGTAAAATGGACTTTGACAGCAGAAATACATATACTGCTGTAGTGCTCAAATCCAGCAGATGGAAGAGGGGCTCCATTCTTCCATGTGCACAGCAGCAAACGTCTCCTGTCTCAGCTTACAAAGAACCAACTCAGAGATGAAAACAACCCAATGTGAAGCACCTCAGATTTGAAACCTTGCAGCCCTCCTGGGCTAAATTCCCCTGCTCTATAATAACCTTGCTTCATGCTCTCTTCTCCAAAGCTATCTCCCTGAGCGGAGTAACCCATTAGCACACCAGAAAAGTGATCAACCTTCCCATGGGAAAGAAGAGAAAAGAAACACCAATTCTCCCAAAGAGCAAAGATAAAAAGAAATGAGCCTGGTGTTTCACAGAATTAAACAGATGAAGAAGGAGCACAAGCCCATACAACACTGATGGAAACCATGGTGTTCCATCTGGGCTACTCCAAGGAGAAAGCACAGCATGAAAATAGCCCTGAGAAAATACAATTGAGGAAACACGAGGAAGAAACTGGGCAGGAAACTTTCCCACCCAAAAGTTGTTAGATGCAGAGGGAGGCCTGAGGGGCTTCAATCAGACTTTGTTGAAAGAAGAGGAAGGAAGAGGAGCTGAATTTGGCTTTGTGCTAATTACGGCATT
>NW_009953089.1:1616925-1632209 GCF_000747805.2 Chaetura pelagica | reverse complement strand
CCAACACCCAGAGCAGGCAGAAGAAGGGGCCAAGCAGAGAGCTTGTTGCTCTGTGCCTGTAACCTGATCACCAGACTGGGGCTAAGGAGCCCTTTTATGGGTGGCATTTTGTCTTTAAATCAGAGCTCTTGGCCTGCTCGAGGGCTTGGCAGAGACCCTGCTAAAGCACCAAGGCTCCTGTGCTGCAGAACCTGCCCAGTGGCTCAGAGATGAACGCTGAGCGACAGCAATAAGCCATGACATTTAACTCAGGAAATCTCAAATTCCCATCTTGCTTCTCCGTCTCCTTCCTACCACCAGGAGCTACACGCTCCATTTCACTCCCTTCCTTTATAAAGGGAGAAGTTCATCTGTCTCATCAGAGCATCTGCAAAGATTGCTCAAAGCTCGAGGAGAGCTGCAGACATGAAGAGCACAGTAACTGTGCAAGACTCCACCGTCCCACCACAGACCTCAGTGCCCTGCTGCCTGCAAATGCATTGAGGAAAAACACAGTTCTAATTATTTCTCAAAGCACCACAGACCTGAATCCTACTGCTTCTCACATGTACCCTTAATAGCCTTGATCTCACCAAAGAAACTGCTAACGTAAATAATGCCTCACTGTAACTTAATTACCTCCAATTTAGGTGGGTATGGGAACAGAAAGTACCTTTTCTTGATTCCCATCTGTTCCTCCTAACTAACCAAAGAAGCCTTCCCCAGAGCTCTGTCTCTGAAAATCATCAGGAAAAAAAGAAAAGGAGGAAAGGAAGGAAAAAAATTGTATATTTTTATTGAATTTTTGCAGGATGCAGGTTAATAAAACTCCCACAGAGAGCACAGAGCAATATAGAAAAGGAATAAAGGGAGGGAGGGCTGATATCAATAAAGCCTATACAAAGGCACCAGTGGAATGAAAGTACTCATGATTTCTGAAGAAACCTGCTACAAAAATGATTTTCACTTGTTGCTTTGGCTCGGCTTTAACATTTACAGAAAACAAGTATCCTGAGCAGAAGGTGTCTCAAAAAATAAAACAAGAAAGGTAAAATTATCTGTTGCTGAAACACATCACCTTCAGCCTTCCAATACCCCTTGTTGATCCTAACCTGACCAAAAGATGGCCACCACACTAGGACCTTACTGTTTAATTACAGACAACACTGCAGTTCCCAGAATCACTCATTAAACTTTGACGAACACTGGCTTTGCTACAATATTTCCTTTTTGGGTGAAAATCAACTTTTGTCCAACTAAGTTCTTAATGGCATCCCTGTTACAACAGCCTTCTCAATCCAGCTGTCCCTTTCACTAATATGCACCAGTAAAATAGCTCCCGGGAGAGTTTCTGGGAGATTGCCAGCTTTTACTTAATGACACATCGTGAACCTTGGCCTCAACTTCCATTAACATTCAGTCTATGTTTCTACCATTAATTTAAGAGCATCAGAAGTAGGAATAAACAGGAAGACAATAAGCAGCCATAGTGTCCAGCCTGAGGTGCTCCAGCAGACAGCACTGCTTCTGGAGCTGACTCACAGAACACTTACCACCATTTTTATAATTTTTATTCCATATCTGCCATTCCCAGTATGTTACACTAAATGGCTTAAACTATTCAAAAGCAGCTTTAGTTTTCCAATTAGGAAAGTCCAGTGTTAAAAAAAAAAACAACAACAAATAAACAAGAAAAAAGACAAAGAAAAAATTGCACAGCAAAAACCCACCCAAAGTCACTATAAGGACCAGGTGTTGCTAAGGTGGTTGTTATTCCATTGCATCCCTCTTGCCTGTTTCAGTTTTAGGTAGCAGCACATAAGCACTGGAGCAGAGCACCAGCCCTGCTGTCCCCTGTCCCCACAGTCTTGCCAGGCTCTTTCCTCCTGCCTGCAGTGCCCTGTGGGGGTGACCTGAACTCAGAGGGCTGAGCAGCTGCTGCAGGGAACAGCCAGCTGCTGCAGAGAGCTGGCAGCAAAGCCACTGCTGGGATGGATGGACTCAGGGCGAGTGTTGCAGGAGATTGACTCTCACAGTACCAGTGGTGCACGTCCAAATGCCATGTTAAACAAAAATACAAACATTTTAAAAAATAAAAAGAAAAAAGAAACTGGGTTGAATGTGCTTGCCCCCAGCACTGCATGAACAGTTTAGGGATTGTCACTGTAGGTGTGATCACCCCTGAGGCACAGCTTGCAGGCTTCAGGCCACAGCTTTTCACTGGGATGAATTTTCCCCAGATAAGAGCATCACCTGTCCCTTCACCTCACAAAGCAGCTGCCTGCTCCCTCCAGTGGGAGCATCTTCACCAACTGCCACCAAATATGCTCTGGAGCAGGGCAGGTGCTTTCACACTGTGCTCCCCACCTCTCTCAGCTCTATGCAAGGAAGGCAGCAGCCAGCTTTGAACAAGCTTCCCTGTGCTGTTCTAGTCACAGCAGCATTTGGGCAGCCCATGGTGACACATACCATAAAATGGAATCTGGAGTGTATCACTTAGCTGTGAAATCTGTAAGATATTGGATTTATATGGTGTCTGCAGAGCACATTAGAAGATCATCATCACCATGTCTTTTCAAGACAGCCGTAATTATTCTGGCTGTTATTCTATTTCACAGGTGCTTTTGAAAAACTATTTAATATTAGCAAACCCTCACTAAAAACAATGTTTTGGGTGAGGGACTTATCTTCATATCAGCACACAGCCATACCTGGTCTTATCTACACTACCAATTCCCTGCTGATTGAGGGGATTCATTAACAACACAATCTCTGGCGACTGAAATGAAGTCTCATTCTTCGTATCACTGGTGCCTTGCTGTTTGCTTTTCCTTCACAGTGTGCACACAAGTAATTAACTTACTATGCTCTGCTAGCTCCTGACACATTACTTGGCATAGAAAAATTCACCAGCAGGTAGTTAAGCATGCAAAATATTTTCAGTCAAACGAACTTCATAACAAAGTGCTACTTAGGAGAAATGTGGCTCTTTCTGACACGATGCAAACAACACACCCCACACTGCCCTCACCAACAGGAGCTTCTTGAGTGGTAAGAAAAAACAAAACATAATTTTTATCACTTCTGCTCAATATATAGGAAACTTCTTCAGTGGGAAAAGCTGGCAAACAATAAGGATGATCACTGAAAGGATGAGCACAGAGATCAACCTGAGTGGTCCTCGTGAAATCTGACATAACAAGGACAGACACAAGATCCATATGGTATAGAAGAAAAAAAGGGGGGTGGGGGAAACAACAAAGCAAAGAAGAGAATTACAGTGCATTTCAACTCTTATCAAATAATAATAATTAAAAAGTAATTTGGTAATTTAAGCACAGAGTGCTTTCAAGCCCAGAGTTCAATGAGAGTGAAAACTCCCTTAATAAAACCATGCAATTTATTATACACCCCATCCAAAAGACTCCACCCAAGAACATGACTTGAAATACATAAGTCATTTCAGTAATGTCAAGAGGTAAAACTGGAGTAAAGTTATTCCTGTACTTATCTATCCAAGGGATGAAAGGTTATGGCATAAATGGATGGTGGATTACTCAGTGCAGACGCAGTGCAGAGATACTGGGCTGACCCTGGTGCAGACTGGTGAGATGAAACATGAAGGGCTGTCTGCCTGAAGTGACAGGACTGGCACTGACTTTGATAACACCAGGACTTTCCCTTGGGAATACAAAGACACCGGAGTCTTTGTGGAGTGCTCCTCTAACCTAAACATACTCTAAACTATGACTTTAGTTACCTTAATAATTTGCTAGGTACCAGAGACCAGGAAGCTTTTGATCTTCATGCCATTCTGGTGTCACCTAGCTAGTGTATTACAACACAATGTCACTCACTCTGCACTGTATGGTCCTTCCTTTAAAACAAATGTACCTGAAACTCCAAAACGTAGATTAAAATACTTGGAAAAAACAGGAACTTGGCTGGGATAAAGACCCATTTGCAGTATTATTAAACCCAACTTTGACATAACAAACTCTTGCTCAGAAGTTCTAATAACTGTGTTGACCTAAAGCAGTGGAAATTGTGTTCTTTTTCTCCTTCCAGAGAAGGAAAAATCTTTCAAAAGTCCTGGAAAGCTAAACTTTTCTTTTCCTCAGCTTTGTCCAGAAGATATTTGTTCCTTTCCCCATCATGTACCACAAGGCATGTACCTTTGCCAAACACACTGTTGTTTCAAGTTACTTGGTTACAGAATTTAGTTCATCATGTTCCACTGCAACAATTCTTGCTTGTGACAAAAGAAATATGTCTGCGGAGGACAGAATTCACTGTGATTTGTGTGTACAATTTCCCTCTACACTTGTATTGCTTTCAGCTTTGCTTATTTAAGTATAGCTCCCGTCATACCTGTCATTTTCAGTTCACCTGTTATGCAGAACCACACATTTCACCTCCAACAGAGCAGTCTTCTCCTGGGCTTCATAGTTTATACAGATTCTCTAACTCTACTCCAGGCCTGAAATCCTCATTCATTTGCAAACTAGATCTTCCTTAAATAATATTTCCATTTGCTTGAATAGAAGCATGGAATAGAAATCAGTTTGTTATTTCTATTTTTCATCAAAAAAGAACTGCCTCACTTAATAGTCACTGACATCCTTGAGAGTTACTTGAGTCTGTACACAGCTCACTACATCAATGAAAACCTTGTTATATCTCCAAAAGGCTGTTGACACCTGTTGTGTTCCAATGGAGGGAATCTCAGGTTGTGTTTGGTTTTCCACGCTTATGGTATCAGTAAAAAGTAACAGATTTTCATGCCAGAAGAAACAGTTGGATAACACATACTGACATGATGAGCAAGAGTCATTATACTTCATAAAGTTACCTCTCTACAGAGCCTTAAAAACAGTTTTCACCTCATTGAGAAAGGTATCAAGAAGAAATAAAAAAATCAAGACTTCAGAAGGCATAGTTGAAGGGTTTTCTTGCTTGTTTTGGTTTTTAAAGATCTTTTCAGCATTTAAATTGCTCTCCAAGTTTCAATCCATGTTTTACTTCTAATGCCAGCTCATCAGGTTTCCTGCCCAGTCACTCTTTGCCTTCTAGTCCTAGATTGCTAGAGGTCTTCAGAAGACAGCATTTTCACTTTACAGAGATGTGGGTCCTCAAGGGACTCATCCAGACACTTGCAGAGTCTTGATTAGTAAATGCAGTTGGGGCTGGACAACCTTCCTTCTGGGGGAAAGTCTATACACTGCCCAGATCTATTGTCCAGTGAGGAAGTTAAGCCAAGCCTGCAAGCTCATTGCAAATACAAACCTTCACTATCTTTGTTAGAGAATGTTGCTCAGATCAAGAGTATAGGATTCTTGTCCCTCCTAAATGACAGAAAACATCCAAAAACCTAGATTTCTTCTCTTGGCTCTGATGGAACTTGCCAATGGACTTGTAGCAGCCAAAAGGAAATAGATAAACAAATCCAGACTAAGTACAAATACTCACAAAAGTTCTCTAGGTCAAGCCTCAATAGTTTCACCTACAAAAACCCAGATACCAATTCAGCTTGTTATGGTGAGATCACCTACTACTACACTAAGCAATGCTGTCCCACTGCACCCCTGCACTTGCCTGGGTTCCTGCATTATCTATTGGCTTACACTGAAGCCAAGAGCTTTTTGAGGAGCAGACAGGCTTTCTGGTCTTGTTTTTTTTCAGATTAAAATACAAAATCGATTTAAATCCATAATTGGAATTAACTGCAAGTACAAACCTATAGGAATGAGTTAGAGTATTCTGAGTATTGTCTGGTAATCACAGAAGCAATGTTTGGGAACATGGACCAAAATAAGTAATTAAACACAGTATTTCTGATTATAGAGCATCTCTTAGGTAATTTAATACCTTTATTAAAGCTGTAGTTGGTGCACTTGAAAGACTGCAGTCTTGGTCTCATGCGGATGAATTACGTTCATAATTTGCACCAGAAAGTTTCAATGCTCTGTGGCTTCAGAAGTAAAATTGAAAAAAAAGAAGAAAGGTCCAGTAACCAGAAGGTAAACAAGAACCTTAAAATTACTTTTTTTTCAATCTTCCATGATTTGTTTTGCTTGGTCTCATTACTTTTGAGCAGCTGAACCTGGCTGTACTCCAACGCACCAGAGTTTATTGACAAGTACCAAACAGAATCTAATGCCAGAGGAAATAACAAAAGAAACCCAAACCATCAGTACCCAGAGCTGTGCTACACACATGATCTGTGCAGGTGCCTGAACACCAATCACCCTTCAGTGCTCAGCTCAGAGCCACCATGGTCCTGATAAGCAAAAGGGTGAAAAACCACAGACTGTTAATTGCTTCAGGATGCCTTTCTTCTAGATGACATCTACGTATTTCATATTATCTAGCAAGGAAAGATGTGGAGTTTCTTTGTAAATTTGGATTTATTTGGATCTTTTCTGGGCCTTTAAAAAATGATTATTTTTGAACATGTAGCACTTCTGTTTCTTCTTTGGTTGTGCCTTTGCCAAGAAACAAAAATCTGGTGCCCACCTTTGGGTGGAGAGGATTATTTTCTGAGGGACAAAAGCTCATGCATACACTGAGATTTTCTGAGAGTGGTTGCACCACATTTTTTATTTTTTTTATGTTCTCTTAACTATCAGTGACTGATGGCAGCTGACTTTTACCCACATAATACACTTTCTGGTCTCATTGATTTTGTCAGGATTCACAGCAACAAAAAAGCAAGCAGGGCACATTCTGAAGTAAATTCTGGAAGCTACCACTTATAACTCCACTAATACAGAGAAGCCAGTAAATCAGTAATAGAAGTTTATTAATTTAGTAGTTACTGAGACATCTTGTCAATCTTCTTTACTCACACTTAGCCTCTAGAGTTTACCCCACAGCCCCAGTAAATGCCTTGATTAAGTGGCTCAGAGAAGCTTTGCATTTTACAGCGCTCACATCATGTAGCATAATGCTTCTGGTATGATGACTTGCAAACTAAGCAGTGAATTTATCACCCTAGAAGAGACTCCAGCCTTACTCAGCCAGGGCAGCCAGCACAAACATTCGAGCAATGCCCACAGCCCAGACACCAGTCCCGCCCCAGCCCCAGCTCCCTGGCTTTTGTGACACACGAGCAGTTTAGCTAGTGATTAGTTTCCATTTTCAGCATTCACATGTTTTCGTGAACATTTCTTTTTATAGGCTCTGATTCAGCAAAGTACTTAAGCGCTGTACTTTAAATAGCTGAATAATCCAATGTCTTTTCGGCAAATGTTTAACTTCAATTGTGTGAATAGTTCCAGTTCAAGGGCTCCTCGTATCTTTGGACACGGAGCCCTCACTTATGTGCTCTTGCCATTGCACAGATACGATGTTATTCATGGGCTTCACATTATACAGTTACTTAAGTACTTTGCAAAACAATGTCCTAAAGCAAACATGCCACAGTCAGAGTTGATTTAATAACGATTCTACAAATTCAGTCCTAAACTGTCAAGCATTTTAAAAAGGAAAATTAAATGACCATAGGATTTACTGCAATTTCTTTCCTATCTGTACCTTGACTTAGCACTGACTACAATTATGGCAATATGGTTCAAGGCAGCATTAGGATTATTTTTTCTCCATCCGTTTTAGGAGACGTGTTTGCTCCTTAAACTGAAAAACGGAAAAAAAACCCAACAAAATTGAAAAAAGTATCCTGTGTTAAAACTCCCTGTGCAGAGGCTTTTCCACACAGCCCACATGGCACACAGAGCCACCCTCTCACACAGGGGCTGCAGCCAGTGCTGCCTCAGGAAGAGGAAGGGGCCTCTCTGGAGAACTCACCTCTCAATGTACAATATCCACAGTCCCACCATGCATTTCAGTCTCCAAATAATGATACTTTATTACAAAAATGTGCCCAGAGTGTTCTGGGGGTCTTTTCATACGACTCTTAACCCAGCCAGAAAGAAGTACTTGGGACGGACTTCCAAATTCCTCTCCTGTAACCACTGCTGCATTTTCACATGGAAGCTGATGAATTTGCCTCTCATTAGAAGAATCCTGCAGCTGTGGCTTTAAGAAAAACACCAAATACTGTAAGACTAACAATAAAACTACCAGACCTGGCAGTGCTGCTTTACTCCTTTGGGCCACTTCCATTCCAAGCAGCTCCCCACCAAAGCACATAATACAGGGCCCCTGCTTCAGGTATTTCAAAATACAGGGGTTTAAATTATTAGAAGTTGGCATAGGAAACAAAAAAACAAACCCACAAACACAACTTTGAAAAGCTAGCTCTCCAGATTTGTTGGATAAAAAAGCAAAGAATAAAATTCACACTTTATAGGCATCTGCTCTCAGAGCAGAACATCTTCCTTGCCCAGAGTTAAGTGTCATTCTTTCAGGTGGAAGCCCTTACCCTGGGCCTGCAGGTAAAGAAGGTTTATGTTCTAAGCTGGCTGGAAAAGCTAAATTAAAATGGGTAAAAAAAAAAAGTAAACAGAACCAGATGCACCTGAGAAGAGAAAGAAACAAAAATTGCCTTGAAAGATTAAAAGGATTAAGCTCTTCTGACCAGTATCTGTAAAATGTGTAATGAGTAGACATTTCCAAAGGAAGAAAGCTATTTAATAAGTGCTATTAAGATACAGCAGAATAAACATAATGTAGAAATCTGCTTATTACTTGTGTTTAATTGCTCTTATATTGGTGAAGAAGCAGTAATTACTCTACAAAAAAAAAAAAAAAATCTATATTCAGAGATTATTTGTTTTTATGCATGGAATGAGTACACTACTTTGATATTAAAACAAAATTTAGCCAGAATATATCTGGTGTCATTCCACTGGAACTGAACACTGACAACTGTATAACTTCATATGAAAGGAAAAATGAAGTATTGATTATAGCAAGGAATGTAATTGTAGTTTATTCTGAATCAGGACTTTAATACATTTATAGTTATTTATCCACTGCAATCTCATTGTTCGCCTGTTTTGTTAATTAATATTTACCATGTACTATCTTAATAAAATAATTATTATTCAATGTGCACAATAAAGAAAAGTCATTAGAGAGCTGGCTGTGTGCTTTTCCATTCTAATCTGTATGACAATATTTTAATTCCATTTTAACGGGCAAGTCCTGAAAGCTGCACATCCTGAGCTTTCTTTGCCAGGTTACACGATGCAAACGTTTACAGAAGAGGTGTCTCTGCTCAGGTGGCTGCTCATCTGACATAGCTCAGAGGATCACACAGGATCCCTGCTGAGGTTCACCAGTTCCTGTAGGAGACCTGATGTTCTAGGTCATTTTGGTGACATTATAGAGAATACCAGTGACTGCAACATTTTCAGCCCCTACACGTGCTCAGTAATTCTTTACAGGAGTATTTAAAGAGTCACTTAAAAGGCAGCTTCTTAATTTATACACAAATTAAATTAAAAAATGCAAGTACTGACTAAATAAAGCTTCACTCTGCAATGCTGCCATGAGCAGCTCCACCAAAGTTCAGGATGAAGAAAAGGAGTCCATTGTTCCATGCCAACAGGGTTTTCATGCCAGACACACATGGTGCACAACCTGTCTTCAAGCAAGGAATAACCCAGTGCTTCTGAGCAGGTTATGGTCTGTACTCAACAAGGCTGGCAAAGGTCTGCCTGTGGGCTCAATCCCTTTCAGATGTACAGGACTCTTCATCAGAAGCTGCAAGTTTCCTTCACAGACATTACCATGACAAAGTTTAGAAAGCAAGCCCCTGTCCCACTCCTGTCCCAGCAGCATCTAATTTCATTAATGCTAAAAAAAAACACAACACACCAAAAACAAACAAACAAACAAAAAAAAAAAGGAAAATTTATTTGGATTTATCATCAGTATCTGGCTGGGACCAGCAGCACCAAGATGAAATACAACCAATTTGGTGATGTATGTATCCCCTCATTCTTCTCTCATAAATCATGGTTATAAAACAAATTCTGGCAGGACAGCCAAGGTTAGAAACAATAAAAGACTTTTAGGCCACTTTTTATTTAATTTGATTGTATTTCAAGATAATGACACCCCTTTAACTATGGCATGCATGTTCCATCTGTTCTCCAGGGCCTCTGAGGACTTGCAATTTCCTTCCATGTGCAATTCCAGATGTTAACCAGGACCCTGAAAGGCCCCTACAACTCAGGTTCCTTGTTTTCGCTCCCTCAACAGCACTGGGCAAGGCCATAGCAGTGAAGTCTGTATAAAGTCCCAAGCACCACACCAAAGATTTAAATGAGATTTTAGCAGCACAGAGTGTCTTTTGCAAATCCTCATTTGATGCAAGCAGCATTCTTGGTGTTCTGAACACGAGTGACCGGCGCAGGGGCTTCTAAATGCCAGAGCGCCACGCTCAGATCTACAGTGCTCCATCTTTCTTCAGCAAGAACAACCAGAATAACCTCACAGACAAAGCCCAAGGCTTTGCCCTACATGGGAATACATAATTATGTTTTTTGGAAGTCTGGAACTCAAGTGAACAATCACTCTGAGCAGCTTTTGGTAACTGACACTACACAGGTATTTTTTTTTAAACCTTGCTCATATTTTTATCATTTGCAAAAATATTCAAGACAAATGAAATGCTGGAGATTTCCTCTGTGATAATATATGGAAATGCATAAAGATTATACACCTTAAATATAATGAAAATATTTTAAATGTAGATTTTGTAATCCCTCAAATTAAAAAAAAACCAAAAACAAAACTATCAAAGCTCTGATGTGCAGAACTATGAATTTTAATTTCTGGAAGATTATTCTGTGATAATTACTAATGCCCTTCTTTTGCTCAGGTAAATTTAAGGGAAGAATATTCCAAAGAACTAGGCTATTGCAGGGCAATTTGCCATTCTCTTTTTACAAAGTAGGAAGCTCTTCTAGCTATATTGGACATCCAAACTTGCATATTAAAAAAAATCCAGTCCAAAAAGATTCTTCATACTACTTTCAACTTCATACTGCTTGCATAAATCACACTTATTCCTTCATATTCATAGAGATTTTTTAACAGAATCACCATTAATAGCATAGCAGATCAAATATTATTCCAAATTTAAATAAAATCTGTTCATCATTATGGTCATTAGCTAATGGTTTTATCTTCCTTTGGGACCATAGTAAACATTAAAATTCAATTTATTTAACATTTACTTCTCATAAAACAAAAAAGAGCATAATTTCCATACTACAAAAACAAACTCTTGGGGTCACAAAACTCAAGAGAACCAGGTTTAAAAAAGCACACTTTTGAACACTAATGAGGTACTGAAGAAAGGATGTAAATATACACAGGAGCTCTTACATGGGCAATGTGCCCAACCCTGCAGCTACTAATTTTCCTACCACTACCAATGTTGTTAAGGCCCAGGTTTTCAACCTTTTTGATTTGTACACTGCAAAACATCTCCCAAGGGTGTGCAGATCCCAGCAACTATGGACTTAAGAGCCCACTGGTAATCTGTTCTCTTTTCTCAGACCCCTTATAAAACACCCCATGGATCCTCAAGGGTCCACAGCCCCAAGCCTGGGGCAGGTTACAGCAGGTATCGATCTGTGCCTGCCCAGTATCTCAGACACCAGCACACACAGCTGTCATTATGATGACCACAGCTTTTAAGCAGCTGTGTGAAAACCTTTGTTTTCCCTTTGATATATTTGCATCGTTTAATCAAACTCTGATAAATGCCTTCTTTTCACCTAAATTGATTTTCTTTTCAAAGCTCCCTTTGTCAGCTGATTTGTTAAGTGCTAGAGGACTGCACATCTCGCTGACTGGTGCTCCCCTGTGTATTCATTCTCTTTACAGGTTCCCCTGCAGGACTACTGTGATTTCACTGATTATTTTTCAGTAGACACTTTGTTAGACTACTTATAAACATACTGACCTAATTGCTTTTAATTATTCCACTGGAGTCTGCTGTTACTGTGGCTATTTGCATCCACACAAAAGGAGAAATAATACTGTGAGAAGCACTGCAAAAATCCATATCCTGAGCTTCTCTCTGAAGCCTAAATTAATCAGAAGTTTAATGCTCATTGTAAATGTTTATGTGCATGTGTATCCATGTATCCATTGTGCACGTATGCATGCATTATACAGGCCTGTTTCACATCTATACCCATCTGTATATCACACAAGACCAATGGGGCTAAGAAGATAGCAAACCCATTTAATTCTCAGTTTCAGAGAGACAAAGCATCTTCTTAACAGCTCTGTGAAGGATCCAAGCAAATTTGCTGTTTTCATTTTCTTTCCTAGCACATGTTTAGAATATTATTTAAATCTTAGATATCTATCCAACCTCTTAGTATTCACTTAACATATTTCTTGCGTGCTACCTGTATTACCAGCATTCCTTGAAACAGATGAAAAGTGGAGCTAGACAGCCAGTTACTCTGCATCTACCCTTTCAGCAGACAGCCCATGCTTGTCATAAAATCTGCAAAATATCACCCATGAACATCAGGATAGGTCAGACTGTTAATTTAAGTGAACAGCTTTGTGAGCAATAGGTCACCAGCAAAGTGAAGATGATGCAGAGTTCAACAAGGAAATCCATGAGGAACTTGGAAGAGGGGATACATGGAAGTCTGTCCCACACACACTCCACAGCAAAGCAGCGGGGAGAAATCTCAGTGTGTATTGGAACTACTCATTAAGAACTTTTTTTTTCCCCTTGAAGCTTTAAAACATAAGTATTTAAAAACAAACAAACAAAAAACAGAAAGAAGAAAAGTGAAAATTGTGGCAGATGGCAGAGGTACCTCATAACTTTCTGCTAGCTCCTCATTCTGCCCTCTAAAGACTCTGCAATACACACAAGACCACAAGATTTAAAGATGAAATAACCCTGCTGATAACAGTTTGCTGCCCAGAAGACAACAATATGCCTAAAACTTCCTTCAGATTTTGGATTCAAATACCAAAGGAAAACTGGTATTATCCGTGAACAGAAATGAGCTCACTTTTAAGAATCTTTTTTCAGTCACAGTTTTGTGAAATGAGCAGCTTGTGTGTTATTCTTATCATTGAGTTTAATATTTTTTTCAGGGAGGAGAGAAAAAAAAAAAAAAAAAAAAAAAAGAGCCAGAATGTAGCATTTCAATTAAAACAAACAAATCAAAACAAAATAACATCCACAAGATGTCTGTGAAATGATCCCTCCTGGTATGGAATAAGAGAAGGTTGAAACAACCTGCTAGCTAAGGTTTTCCAATTATATATTTTTTAAACATTTCACAAAATAGTTTGCTGGGAACAAAGCAAATTCTTATCTTGAAAATTACTTAAAAAACTGGTTTTATAGCATTTTAGTTCTTAAATAATATTGTTCTGGTAGGAAACTTCTATTAAGGGTGCAAATAACCATTTCAGCAAAAGACAATATTGACAACTTGACTATGACACTCATTAGTGTACCACTCCCAGTGGTTGGATTATTCCTGGCACATAACTTTGACATCTTGGAAGAAATTTCCTGAAATCCAACCAATGTTATTTCACATACCTATTGTTCAGAAGAGGTGTAAGTCCTGTCAAAAGGATTTTAGTTATGTGAACATAATGAGAACTTGGATCTAGCCACCTGGATAGCTCTTAAATGATCAGAGATGAAGGTTCATAACTTCAAGTATCTGTAGTGACAGGATTTCTTGGACAGTCAGCTTTGGAGGGCTTTGCCAAATACTTAAACTGGGGACTAAACATGGTCTGACCTCAATCTACTCACTGTGCAATCCCACAACACTCGAAACATCCTCAAAACCAGTTTTTCAGCAACCTTTTGCTGAAGGTCTTAGCCTCAGTCTTCAACTCTAGCATCTGACATGATGCAAGGCATCAGCTGAATAGAAAAGTTTCCCCTCACCAACACTCAGGCTTCTGGAGTGTAATTCACCCTTAAGATGCAACGTGTGCTTTCTTATTAGTGTACCTTTTTGGTCTCAAACCTTTCATAACTGGTGTTATTGTCCTATTGATCACTGCCCAGCTCTGTAACTTATAGTGATCCTTCAGGTTTGAAGAAAGGTATGTGTCAGTCAGGTTTATGAAGCCTATTAAACTTTTACTGTGCTTGTAGCATAACCAAAAAAAAGACAGAAAAAACCCTCATCCATAAATTTAATTATTCCTGGCTTCTGTTCTTGGAGACATCTCTCCAGGGCATTGTCTAAGATCATCGAATACCATTTGGTTTCTTGGATCAAGGTGATACAAGTTTTTCAAAACCTCAATGGCAATTAATATAACAATTTCCTCCTGTACATGAGCCTTTCCTGAACATGGTGCTGTTATTCCCTGACCTCCGTGTGATCAGGCAGATTCAGAGGTGGAAGAAATGCCAACAAATTCTGCAGGGCTTCTTGGCCACGGCTGCCTCTCATCACCCTCCACTGCCTCCGTTAAGCCACTGGCAGACAGTGACTGATGCCTTATTTCAGGCATTTCTTGCAACCCTCCTTCCAATAGAAGAACAGATGGTTCCTTTTAAATATAATATTTCCACTCTGCTACCAAAATCACCTCCACCTGATCTGCAATTAGAAACATGGGATTGCTGAATGCCTCTCTCCCATATTGAACCTCTTTCACTTCAGACTTTTCCACTTTAAATGTTGCTTTATTCTCAGCAGAAGAAAAAGGTAGCAGGTTTTACCATGGACCCACACTACTTAGTCTGTGGAGTTTGCTCAAATACAGGGTTTATTCACCTAAAAAGGCCAGTTTGAACTGGACTCCAACAAATGAGATTCAAACTAATGTGCTAAGTGTTTTCTGCTAAATATATATATATATATATTTGAAAAGCTAACATGTTCACTTTGACTAGTCTTAATTTAAGTGTTTAATTATTATATTTTATTTTTTTTTTCAGTGGAGCTGCTTTTTAGAAAAGGATTTAGAACACCCTTCAAAGGAATGTTTTGTTCAGCTGAAAACTTTTTGGTATGTTTTACATTTCAGCATGAATAAGCAGAGTTATTCTTTTAGGATCAATCTAATACATTTCCCATCTCCAGCTGCCTCTCCCTTATTTTTCTGTTTGGCCACTGTCTCAAGAAATAAGCTACCAACACAACTACCCAGAGTTAATCCCAGTGGCAAAAATCTAGTCTAGAAACACAGCCAGATAAAAGATTAGGGATCGTAATTCAGAAAACAATCCAATAGGCATGATGAAGAATTCACACATCTTTGATACATGGATTACAATGGATTTCTTTTAAACAACCTTAGTACTAAAAAAAAAAAAAAAATTAAATATAAAATAATAAAGAAATCATCCATTAAAGTCAGGGATTGTG
>NW_009953089.1:1616667-1616915 GCF_000747805.2 Chaetura pelagica | reverse complement strand
AAGGTGATCACACATTTGTTTCAATCTGAGGCTACAGCTGATGTGGTCCCTTCCTCATGGGCTGCATTTCTCCTTCCCACCAACCAAACCTCAGCCTTCTCCTACCAGTTATGTGAGAGCCAGAGCCTTTTTCCCTCATTCCGAAACATGAATGTTAGCACCAAAACCACACAAGTTTCTATTATCACAACTCAATAGAAGATGAGTGTATCAAGGAACAAACAGATATATCACATCTACAGTAATTA
>NW_009953089.1:1604789-1616602 GCF_000747805.2 Chaetura pelagica | reverse complement strand
AAGAAGTTATTCCTGCACATTCTCAGTCTTTCTGTCCCTCAGAAACATTACCAATAGTTTCATTTATTTTCCTTAGAAATAATCACCAGGATATTTAAATATTAACTGGAGGAAAATATTAACACACTGTTGGAGAAACAAGACAAAACTGAGCACACACCCAGCAAAACTTCCTGCCTTTAATCAGGATTCTAAATTCTCAAAAATATACTCAGAGGGCAGTTAAATGACCCAGCAGAGCTCATCTGATATATGGGTATTGTTAAAATAGGTGGCCCCATATCTCTCTCCTCCCAGTCCCTGGACATTAGCTCCTACAATGACAGAAACCCTGCACGTGTCTCCCACCCTTCCAGTTTCAGAGAGGCATCTACATTCCCTAGGAAGATTCCTGACATTCTGTTGCATCAAGAGTCTCATCACGTGAAACCCTTTCACAACATCAGATTCTGACTCTTACATAAGCTCCTAAGGTATTTTCACAGATTAACTGAAACTGAATAAATTTCCTTGACATTTTAAGCCCAGGTACTTCACGTGGCCATTTGCCAGCTCAGCCAGCTCAGCAGAGCATGGCTAAGCTTCCCACCAACAGTCAGCCAAGGACTCCAGCCTGGCTGAAGACTCCTACTTAAGATTCCCCATTCAAGGAGAGGCTGCAGGAGCAGTGTTTCTCCTAAGGCAGCCATGGTGTTGTTGGCCTCCTCTCTAAAGGAAAAAGAGCAAAAATGAGTGAGGTGGAGGATGAGCAATGGTAGCCTGCACAGCTGCTAGACAGCTAGGGAGAGAGCCAGAAGACTGTGGCAGAAAGTGAACCTTTTATAGCAGGAAAGGAGCCCCTGGAAGTTTGACACTAGCAGGTGGAAGATGATGGATAATTCCAGAAGAGAGGTTAGGTGGGATGAGGGGGTTTTTTTGGTGGGGAAGAGGCACCATCAAGAATAGGGGAGGATGCAGACACAAGGAGAAATTAGTCTGTGACCCAAAGGGGATTCTTCTTTGCTCTTTGAGCTACGCAGGATGCAGCAAAACACACCCAGTCTTCCTTCTACCTCCTTGTTTTATCCCCAAACACATGTGGCCCAAACAAGGAGTCAAGGAGGTGACATTCAGTGTTTGTTGTACATGTGGGAGCTGCATTATCATCTGAGCTTTCCAATCTTCTCTTCCTGCTTATTCTTCAGCAATGATATCTTGCCCATATTATGTCCTTACGTTTTTCAGTCTCACGTGAGTGGCAAAATACTGTCAAGTTGGGCTTTGAAGATGGGAGATAAGGCACTTTTTCACAACATAAATGCCACAAGGAATTTTCTCTGAGAAGCTTCTGAGATGAATTCTCTCTCCATGGTCTAAAGAAAAAAGGTTACCTGATAACAGCTTGTGTTTGCACATGTTGATAGAAAAGGGGAAAGAAATCCCCATCCAGACACAAGCGACATCTACTTTTGGCTTCCTATTCTGCAAGTAAAAACTGCTCATGCCAACAATACCAGTATGTACTGGTATGAGCAATGGCTGCCTCCAGCAGAGGCAGGTTCATAGCAGAAGAAAAGCACATAGTCGAGTACTTCACATTTCAGTATGGATAGTACTTCATATTTCAGAGGTTCAAAGGCTCACAGAAACAACCACCAAAAAATTCACAGCAGCAGGCTCTTTTAGAGCTAGGTTGTTGGCATTTGTTTTTTTCTCAAGGTAATTCTGACTTACTTTCAAGGTCTCATGAAACAAAAAAGGGTGCACACACACAGAATCATGCAGTATTAAGGCTCAGACCTTCAAAAAACCTCATAGCCTTAATGCACCCCAAGCTTGTGCCTGTATTTGTATGCTTGCAGGAGTTACTAAAACAACTATATTACCTTCTAAAAAGTGCTCAAGATGCAGAAGAGGCAGAAGAGATGGGTCCAGAAACACCAGGGCTTGTTTTTGTGACTCCACCTTGTTCATCCGATGCATTCAAGCCAGCGCATCTTCCTCTCTGAGTGAAATCTGTTTCCATGATTTTGCCAAATCCTTTCTATAAGGCAGTGGCCAGCTGGCTGCTTGGAGAGCCATGTGTCAGTGGTCCTGGCGAATGCTTAATGTGTGATATGGATCTGCACAAACTGCAAGCACTTGGTTTGCAAACATTCCTGTTTTATGCATTTACAAAGCAGCTAGCAAAATGAGAGGCTTCTGAAGAAAAGCCATGCAACATGACAGCTTATACATTAAGACTATTCCTCGATATACAAATATACTACAGTTCCTTGTCCCTGCTCTGCCCCCACATGCTGTGCCCCTGTAGGCTGCAGTCTACCTATTCTGTCTCTCCCTACAAAATACCATCACCTCCTCCTCCGCTGCCACCATTGATCCTGCAGAGGCAGGAACTCAACACTGCCAAGATTTCTACAACAAGACAAGAGGGGGGAAATCTCTGCAGCCTCCCTGCAGTCCTTCTGCATGGCTGGATCCCTGGAGGGCAGTGCCAGCAGGTGTGACCACAGGTGAGTCTCCTCCAAAACCACAACCAACAGCACCCTGGCTCCTGGGCAACTGCTAGGAATCTATCTGATGAAGTCGACATCCACCCATGGAGGATCACCAAGTCAGTCCATACAACTGGGGGAACCAAAGGAGGAAGCAGTAGAGCAGGAGAGAGGCATGCTTTGAGTCAAGGTATTTTGGGGCTACATACTTCTGGCTGTGCCATCCCAGAGCACATGTGAGAAACGCATCAGGTGATGTGGGCTTTACAGAAAAGAGGTACAGAAGCTGACTGTATTGAAAGAGGTCTGTGGCTACATTCCCCATGTATATGAAAAGTGCTCAGTGGGTTTAAGGCAAGCCATTTATTCAGGGTTCTGTTCATGCCTCATCCCATGTGGTCTGTAGGCTTGTGTATAAGTACATATATGGCTAATGTCAGGGAAAACAAACTTCCCACCCCAGATTAAGTTTATCACAAACTCTGCAGTCAGCCCAGTGAACACAGGTGATAGATGAGCCTGCCACCATCTCCTGAATGCCAGCAGATACCAACTGACAAGCCACCAGGGAAAGACAATTCCAAGCTAAGGCTGCTTGAGTGAACAGACCCTGACATACAATAAACGGGGCTCTCATTGGTCTCATCCATCCTGAAAGCTCTTGGCCCCAGAAGCAGTCTTGACAGCCAGAACCTAAACTACAGACCAGTATCAATACCATGACTTGTCCCTAGAGATGAAGGGAAGCCAGGATGGTCTCAACCCCACTGCCAGGACTAGCCCTGTGCAGCTGCACACAGCTGCCTTCTGCCCACCCATCACTTTGGGGGGGATAAGTGTTTATAATTTGAGATTAATATTGCAGATATCTGGACTGGAAGCAGTCAAGGGCAGGCTGGAGTGGAATAAAGCTTCTTCCTTTTCCCATAAGTTGAATCAATTGATTTTAACATTTCAAATCAAGGTATACTAACATTTCAGGTAAAAAATTATGTCTCAATTACAAAAGCATAAGAAAAATACTAAAAATGCAAAACTGAAGCCAGATATTTTAGTTTTTCCCAAACATTGCAGTCCAACTCAAAGTTTCCACAATCTGTGTATCAGAGTGATGCTTAGCTATTCTCCCCAATATTTGCAAAATAAAAATGCTAGAGACACTTCCAGTGAAATTCATAGTTCTTTCCAAATCCACCATAAAAATCCAGTCAATCTACAATGTAAGAACCTAGCAGTAACTGTAAGGGCATGGATAAGCATTTCACATAAACTTAACTGTCTGGAGAAGGAAACAGAACACTGTAATAGGCATCACATCAAAATTAATCTCGATTTAAACAGGAAACCAATACAGGATAGAAAGTAGGACAAGATGCTGGTGTCCTCCGGGTTATCATTAAGTACTCACTGCACAGAATCTGTTCTTCCTCAAAATTAAGATCAAGGATTCTTTTTTCTTTCATTACACTGCCTGAAAGCTTCTTAGTAGCACCAGCAGTTTGTAAAGATGAAAAGATGTGTTGAATTGGTAATTGCAAGTGGTTTAGGAACTGCTAATAAATACACAAGAAAGTCTGGAACAGGAACACTCACTCATTCTAAGTCACTAGTGCCACAAAAGTAAATTCCGTATGTAGTTGTCAGCCTTATGACCAAGCAGATTCTGCAGAGATTGATTGTTATACAGAAAGTTATGTTTGTTGAAATATTTTAAAAATCCAGGTACAAAGGGCAAGCGTGTCTAGTGTCAAGATGGGATTTCAGTCTCAAATCTAAACATTTCATTTTTCCTACCTTACAGTTTCACAACATTTTGGCCGTTATCACTAGAAAAGTCAACCTGATGAACACATTCAGCACCGCATCCAGCCAGTCTCAAGAGAAGCTGCACTTCATGGTTCATGAGTTCTGTTATGTGACATTCTCATCGAAGCCAAAAGTGGCAATACATGCAGAAAACGCAAAAGGAGGCTCTTGCAGATTAAAAATGACATTCAGCAACACAGAAGATAGGTAGTTAGAACCGTGGAAAGGACAAGAATGAGCTACATCATAAAACGGATCAACAGCAGTGACACAGGCAGTGGGGATTACAGCTGCCTGCTCAGCCTCTGCTACTGCATCTGGTTACTGTTATGGGCCCTATGGAGGAGAGGAAAAAAAAACAGGCTACATCTGATATGACTGCTTGGCCTGTTTAAGATTCAAAAGCTCCACTGAAAGCTTTCAAAAAGCTGAGGGGAGCATGATTTATACAAAGAGCTACAAGCCTTTTATAGTCCATTTTGAGCTGAATGGACATTGGTGCTACCTGTATTGAAAACAGTGTTTCCTATTTTATTTACATTTGCTCTTCATTATGCTTTTAGAGTAACTTACCAATCCAGCCAATCAATTCAAACTATTTTGCAAGCTCTTCAAGTAATTTCTTAGCATCAACCTGTAGGCAATTGCTTCTATGTAATCATTTTTCTGCAGAGATTTTATTCATTCAAGTGGCTTTGCCAAGCAACAAGAAACAAAATAATAACCAAGTCTAAAAATAGGTTAAAAAAAAAATTTAGGAATCCCAGAACTACACTGAATAGGATCATCAGAAAAAGAGCAGGGGATAAATATTTCTCCTTATGTCCTTCATGTCTTTGCTGACAGACAAAACTAGTGCTGTTCAATGTTTGATAGGTTTATATATATTTATATTAAAAATAAGTTTAAGCTACCTAAAAATTCAGCATTTTTAACTCTTCTTGGGAGACCAGAAATAATCTGGGTAGCTGGTGCTTATTATCATCCTTGTATCAGAAAAGCAAATACGACTGTTTCTTTTAAGGAAAAAAAAAAAAAAAAAGAACAAAATAATGTCATTGCCGAAATTGCCTCACACAGAAAAGTATTAAAATTTTGCCCTGTTCAGGTATTGGAAAACTGGAAACTCCTTCATTTTAGCAGATAAGGTGCCATTGGGCTTGAATTAACCTGTCTGCTGTGAGGGGCAGTGCCCCAGACCTGCTGCTCTCACACCTGACATTGAAATACAAAGTCAGGCACTTTAATAACATAACCCCAGAAACAGGGGATGCAGAAGAAAGCTGCAAGCCTTGAATCCCAATGGAAACAAAAGATTTAATTTGTTCTTTAATTTAAATTTGCTTATTATCATCCTTGTATCAGAAAAGCAAATACAGCTGTTTCTTTTAAAAAAAAAAAAAAAAAGAACAAAATAATGTCATTGCCGAAATTGCCTCACACAGAAAAGTATTAAAATTTTGCCCTGTTCAGGTATTGGAAAACTGGAAACTCCTTCATTTTAGCAGATAAGGTGCCATTGGGCTTGAATTAACCTGTCTGCTGTGAGGGGCAGTGCCCCAGACCTGCTGCTCTCACACCTGACATTGAAATACAAAGTCAGGCACTTTAATAACATAACCCCAGAAACAGGGGATGCAGAAGAAAGCTGCAAGCCTTGAATCCCAATGGAAACAAAAGATTTAATTTGTTCTTTAATTTAATTTTTTTTTTTTTTAATTTCTTCTTTATTTCAACAAATGCCAGCTCCTGGCTGTCCCATGATAATTTCAAGTTGAATGCTTTTCTTTAAATTAAGAGCATTTCCTCACCAGCAGCTCCTCTCTCTTTACTACTTTCACATTGATTTGAGACTAGTCAAGATCTTGTAAACTATGGGCAGCACCCAAATATCACACAGCACCAGCCTTGTCACAAGTTTTAGGGCTGCCTTAAATAAAAAGCAATCCGAGCACTACTTAAAACTGAAAATCCTCCCCCCACCCTACATGTTGATGTGGTCACTAAATCCCGCTGGGTAATCTTCAGAATCCATCTGTTCCTTTTCATTCTCATCCTGAGAAACCTCCCATAGCCCCTGATTATTTCTCAACTTGTCTGAAGAAATATCCTGTCTTCTGGCTTCTCAGACGCTTGTTTCAACCCCCCCTCCCCAGAGGTTTGCTGAAAAAGGCAGCTGCAAAGATTATCCACTCCAATGTCATGCCCAGGCTCTCTACAAATCCCTTGAAGGAGAAGACATTTTCTCTAAAGGGGATAATGTTTAACAGAGGAGAATAAGTGTCCTTCAAAAATGGGTTTCATCCTGGTTTCATCCTGGAAGCAAGAGCCATCTAGAGCTACCTTTAAGCAAGCATCTCTTAAAGCATGGTTATGAGAAGTAAAAATGAGAGTCCCACACTGACCACATCTAGACTCTCCACCACCAACTAGAAGATGGATCGTGCCTGGGCCACGCTGCTGTAAAGCACTGCAGCACATGTTAATGGGCTGAGAGGTGCTGGGAGCACTCACCAAAGTCAGCAGGAAAAAACAGATGTAAGCATAAAAACGATGACATTTTCCTAATGACCACAAAGCAGCTAAAATTACAGGAATGCATATCTTCTCCTTTTTCAGGTCAACTAAGCCAGCATGTCTGTGCATTTTATGTATCAAAAGCAGCTGCACAAAACACTCTAGATGTTTCTCATTTAACATGAGGGCTGTTAAGAGTGGTGGAGGAAAAACATACCTCTCTCTGACTTGCGACGATGCATAAAAACAACACACAAGAACCAAAGGCACAGAGGACTTGAGATTTAATTGTTCAGTTATATTTTGTTATGGCTTTATTTGTAACCTGAAGCCCTGCCAGGATTACAGCTCTCGCACACTTTATAGATTCCCACCAGCCCTCTACGTGCTTCTGCACCAATGAAAGGTACCAAAACTCCAAATAGCAAACAGTAGTTCACAGGAGTTTTTGGTTTCCTTACAATTTCAACATTACTGCTGCTCAAATTTAATTCCAAGATTTATGGGGATGCCAAAGGGTTAACTTTGCTTGAAATTTTCCTATTTATCGTGATTTGCTTCAAACAAGGCAAGTACCGAAGGAATTTATGATGCCCAAAACTGACAGTCACTGCCTGGCTAACAAATCTTTCCTTCTGTTTTCAAAATAGTTTTGTGTTAATCTCTCAGGTCACTATCAAAGACAGTTTAGCATCTAATTTATCATCTTTTGGGCAGAGATCCATGCTGAAAAACTCACATCCAAACTGTAATTTGGTTCGGTTAATGGTCTTTTCTCAGAGGAACTGGACAATTAAAAACATATGAAAATGGAATAAGCTACTCACTTTTCAACTAAATGTTTGCTCAGTGTCTTGGGAAATAAATTTCGGAGGAACAAGCTCAATTCAGTCAATGGATTAAAACAGAGGACTGGGCTACACTTATAAATCATTTGTCCTCCTTTCACAAGCCACAGAGCAGTATTTTATATTCTCTTTCTTTTTTAAACAGAAAAACCTTCAAGAAATTTCAGGTTCAAACAGGGTTGGTGCTATTTTTTTTTTTAAAAAAAAAAGCTGTTCATGCACGATAAACATTTGACATATTTAGGCACCTAGATACAGTAATCAGAAATGTCAGGTTAAACAAGAAAAGCATAAAGGCAAAACCAGTTTAAAATGTGTGCATCAATGTACACTGACTTTCATTATAATGGCAGTCAATCAGATTTTTGGTAGAACTATGACATTCTATTATGTTTGGAAAATATTATGGTTCAGTTGACACCTTTGCAGAAACACAAAGCTTGGAAACATATATGGCATTTTAGCAGTGTTTCTCTCTTTTTTCTCCCTCAGAAGTGCCAATGCCTGTGTAACAATTCACCAGTGACACAAGTCCCGGATACACATCCTGTTGAACTTCTCCCATGGGCTGTAGTTGACATTGGATGAGGACAGAAGGAGACTATGAATACCACTGACATTCTTTCACTGGCTACTTATCTTCCTGTGTTCAACACCCTGCATGGCTGTGTACAGACACTAGGAAAACTCATTTGTAAAATTCAGCATGAATCAATTTATTCAGTTTGTACCTCAAAGTACAAGATCTAATCCTGGTTTCCTTCCCAGCCATAGAAGCATCTCAATGTGGTAAAGTCTTCCATTACGTGACCCAGAACATCTTTAGACTATAATCCTCTCTGTTAGTCACCATGACCTGTGCTTTGCCAGCTTCATTAGCAATTAAAGCTACTGTCCACAGCTCTTTCCACCAGCTGTAGGAGGCAGACCCAAGGACCTCCCAGGTGAGGAGCATGTGCTAAAGGTGAAGGCCCTGGGATTATGCTTCGTTGCAACTGCACACACAGTCACCCTTTCAACAAAAAAGAAACTGGAAAAATAAATGACAATGTCTTGCTCTTTTGCTTCTAACACTGCTTAGAAACAAAGGACTGAAAGTCTGACTTTCAGAACTAAAATTATTATAGGTGTATATCCAGAGCTGAAGACCTAACACTTCCAGAGCACAGCTTTGGCAGGCCAGTGTTCTGCAGGGCACGGCAATAGGAAGACACCAGCACTGAATTTTTCAATTAAAACCAGAAATGTAGCCCTTAGCAACAACGGACACAGGATAAAAAGAAATAAATAACCCTGCCTACACACAGAAAAAGAGTGGAAGCTACACCCTTGAAATGCCTTTTGATGTTAATACACTGCAATGAGTCTTATTGTAATCTGCTTCACAAAATACTGGAAGTAAATAAAAACAAGGAACACAAGCTTATCTCCCCCCACTTTTCAAGAATACCTAATGCATTCAGTCTTATTTACCACTGCACGGGGTATTTTCTTGTAGCCAGTGTGAAAGGCCCTCAAAATACCCTTTTCAATTTTCCTCTTCAATGAAACATAGCTGATAAGATCAATTAAGTGAGATGAGAAACAAAACCCAGGCTGTTGGTTCAGTAACTCCTCTGCTTACTCTATATTTCATGAAGACCAAAGGTTTGATGTTAATTTTCTGTGATGCATTTTCCAATAATCCATGAGTATGAGCTTGAGCACTGACAGAAAGAAGCACTGTATTTCACAGACACACAGAAGCAGACAGTTTTAGGATCATTTATTTAATTATGCAAATGCTACTCTTGTGACAACAAGAGACAGACTCAAGCTGAAACCATACATTGGATAATAAAGTTCATATGCAACTGAAGATTCATTACCTGCTGTGTCAACTCCAGCTATTACCACATTATTATAGCTTATGCTACTGTGTAGTTAAAGATGAGATAACACTTCCAATCTAAACCTCTATTTTTAGGACAGTTAGAAGTAAGTGTTTGTTATGTAGGTTTTCTTTAATTGGCTATTCTATGAGAATAGAATGTACAAATTAAAAACAGAACCCAACCACTGCTCCGAAGCTAATCAGCATTGAATAAACAAAGAGGCTTTTTAATCAACACACTCCACTCCTGCATTTTACAGCAATGTATACTCAGAAGACATGCAGAGATTTTCTCAGTTCTCACCCCTAGGTGCATTAAAAGCAACCACTGACAACCACCTCAGCAGAAGACTCACACATCCCCCAGTACACACATGAAGTAACCAGGACCGTGTCAGCCTCTGCTTGGCCAGCACACAGATGAACGGGGAAGAAAAAAGCAGGTGTTAAGTTCATTTTCAAACCAGTGTTCACTCAGTCTGACAATCCTTTTACCACCTTTCCTCGAGCTGTGCTGCAGTCAGTAGTGAAACAAAGAAATGCTACCCCTTAGTCCCATCCATTTGTCTCAAAGCATTATTCGGACCTGAACACAAAGCAGAAATTTACATCACCAAATGTTTGCTTTCTTTCTGCCACAGAGCTCCTAGCACTGCTGCTAAAATGACTGGACTTTCCTATCTACCTACCACCCTCCACCCTCTGATCCCACAAGGGCCTAGAAATTATTCCCTTTTTTCCTAAGGTGAATTCTTCCTAAAGAGACTACAAGGGGGTCAAATGAGTGAGTGAGGCAGCAGCACGTGGCTGGGGTAGAGGACAGAGCTGTGCTTTCCAGAGTGGCACAAGCCTGAGTTGGCTCAGGTGCACCAAAAAACTGTGGCTCTAATGTCATTAAATTTTAAGGTGTTTTTTTTCTGCTGAACAAAACAAAGCTTTTGCATTTAACACAATGCTCCTTTGTAACGGCTGAACCAACAGAGGAGGCATGTTTCAGCTACACTAGGTATTTAAGGCTTAAAAGATAAAGCATTTCATCTCAAGTACCACTTTATGCCATGAAAACGGGCATAAAAACTAGTCCAACTTCTGCAGCAAAATTAGTTTGTCCATATTAAACAGCCAGCTCTGTCCACAAATCTTGAGCTGCTTAAATGACAAGATTCAAGAGTATTCTAACATGTAGTTGCCATCACTTTAATTAGTATATTAAAATACTACTTTTTGAAGTGTCACAGTGTATAAATGTCATAGAGTAAATACTTACACTTGGCTTTTTTTTAATAGAAAAACTATTTTATTATCAAAGTGGTTTTGGTAATATACTGCTCTTGCATGTCCAACATTGTGCATGAAATACCTTATTGGATAGGAAGATTAATGTGCTTACTGTTACTCTGTGGAGAATTTCTTTAATGTCACCAAGGAATAAGGCAAACACTTAAATACAAAGCACCACAAAAATCTATCACAGCCCACATTTTTCAGGGCTGAGAAAATGTTATTATATGCACGTATGTTTAGATACACAGTCAGATCTAAGGCATGTGAAGAAAAGCCTTTCAACAAGATGAATGATATACAGAACAAATATCTGATCTCCCTGCTTGAAAGCTGCTCTCCCTGCCCAACTCCCTCTCCATTGGTTGCAAACAATGCTGAGCCCAGGACAGAGGCTGCTCAGGATACAAGTGCCTGACTTCATGAATCTGAAGGTAAGATAATCTGAAACCCACCAGAACTAAGGGATTTGGCCCTTATCTCCTCTTGCTCAAGTATCCTCAGTGTAAAAAGACTTATCTAAGCATTAGGAATCAATATTAATAACATAATGTAATATTAATGTATTATTCTCTCATCAGTCTATTAGTTTATATACACTTGCTCATATATTCTTTCATCTACCTTATTGAACTTTTTCTACTGAATACAAGAAAAGTACCTGAATGCACCAGCTATGACATCTGCTGAGGTCAGGTGAAGAAAAGCTATTTTTAACCTGGGACAGTTCCCAAATCAGTTCACTGCATAGCTCAAAAACAAGCAAAAGAGAAATGCCTGGATACAAGCTGAGGAAGGAGGGGTAAAAACCATTCATACACAATTTGTCACCAAGAAACACAACCAAAAAGACATGTTCAAAGGCAGAGAGAAGCTAAAGACCCAGCACAGACACCTAACAGTTGATCTAGTTGGTATTTTAAGTGTACCTCTGTAGTTCAGGCACTGTTTTTAACAAGTCCATAGGATTTAAATGCCTCAATCATTGAGGTGGTTTGTGAATTTCCCTAC
>NW_009953089.1:1562642-1604529 GCF_000747805.2 Chaetura pelagica | reverse complement strand
CTGCAACTCTTTCAAACTTGGCCTTTGATAATTCTCAAAGCCTGAGCAAAAGGTCAGTAGCAAAATCCACAGCAGAACCTGTGGTTTCCTGAGCCTGGGAAACAACCCAGCACAGCCACAGCAAATTGCAGCAGCCACAGTGCTCACAGCACAGCACCAGCTATTTTAATTTGTCTGCCTTGACAAAAAGAAAAATGCTTAGAAACTTTTATGTATGAACAGACAAAAAGATGAAGCACCTCCGGTCTCTCTGGAGACCATTGAGTTTCCCATACATCTTCAGATGAAAATGCAGCTTGCAACCAAGGGCTGGGCACCAGCTTCCCTCCATAGGCATCAGGCTCCTTTTCAGCCCAGCACAGGAGACCTGCAAGACCAGGGGGAAGCCAGAGGAAGCGCAGGCGGCTGCACCGTACGCTCATCGCTTACACACTATTTCATCCCAAGGTTCCAAAATGATAATAGACTTTATTCTAATTGGATTGTCTGCAATGAGCCAATTTAAGTGCTAAATGCTGCAAATTATTCAGCATGACATAGCAATGCAATGATCTGAGCCACTGCAGGGCAGCAGGCTTGTTGAAAGCTACAGTTCCTAAAGCATAATAAGGAGATGCAAGTCTTACTTGGCATGTCTCCACCAACCAACTTCATATTGTTTCAGCAGCTGCAGAGTGCCCCACTAAGCATTAACTAATGCTCTGACCTAGAAGGCAGCCACTGTCAGCCAGCACACCTGATTAGAAGATGATTTTTCTGAGCACACCTTTAAAGTCCGTATCACCCTAATTGGTGGCTTTCAAAGAGACTAAGTACCTGCGACATCCTATGTACACTACACAGGGCTGTGAAATATTGATCTAACCACAAGCTTTAAAATATTTAACCAACTGAGCCTGTACCTTCACCATCAGGGTAAGGATGTCACATTTATTCACAAAGATTCAAGGGACAGGAGGAAACAGACATTTAAAGCTTTAGATTTTATTCTGGTGCGATTACAGCTGCATGAATTACAAATGGAAATGAAGGGCTCCTGTTAATGCTTCGTCCTGCACACAGTGCACAGTTCAAAAGACAATTATTTTTAGTAATTATGTGCAGAGTGGTTTTCAACACAGAGTTTCCGTGTAAAATGCATTAAAATTCAGTTGCATTAGCAAGGAGGAGAAAGTAAAGCATAGGGCTCTCTTCTGATTAAAAATGTCAGGTTATACCAACAATTCACAGAATGGAAAGAAAAGAAAAAAAAAAATCATCCATGAATCATATTATTCCCAGCTTTCAATACAACACTATCATTCTGCACAACCACAAGAGGTGATCCCCTGAGACTTGAGAGTTTTACAGGACTTCAGGTTAGTTACAGTTAAAAGTCCAGACTCAAACACAGTGTCTACATTGTTGCACGTACAAGATATGGAGTTTTACACCTCATTTCTGGTCACCAAACTGTGAACCTGGAACACCAGCCCTCCAGTCCCACAGAGCTGGAGATACATGAGCCTCAGAACAGGAGACAGAATTCTTAAATCTTGCCTCTCAGCTGGGTATGCTTCTCCTTCAAAACAATTTAGCAGCGCTCATCCTTAGCGGAAATCAACTCCTCAGCTCTGCAAGACTCTTGGATACCAGTTATCTATCCCCACAGATATAAAAATGATGGATTTTAATACCTTCTGTCCAATATCATGCCTACTTGTCAGCATGATGGTACACTGTTAATCACCAGCATCTAATATGAATATATCATCTGATTTACTGAACAGAAATATTTATTAAAAATTTCTGCCCTAACTTGACTTTGCTTCTTGGCTTCTGGATTTATTAGAATTAACTCCAGTAGATGAACAGTTTACTGTATTTTATTTTCCCACATATTTTCTAATCCACAGAGGCACGGGAACATTAATTCAGGAATTGGCTGCAATTATTTTTTGCTATTCAGCTAGAGGCAGTAAATGCAAACAGAATTGGCTGCAGTTCAATGCCATTGCATAAGATTTGCTCTATTGTTCCCTTAGATGCAGATGTTAGGGTATAAAATACTAAATCAAAATAGCAACAGTGTCATCCCTATGCACTTTCCAATGGATTCCCAGTAGGTTTGGTTTTCTTGCTGGAAAATTAAATTCTTTTTACCTTAAAACAATCACAGAATGACAGAATGCAGACCACCTCTCCCACCATCAGAATTTGGAAAGGAAAGAATACCTCAGCTGTTCATTTTTCATATAAAGCTCAGACTGCCCTGCAAAAAGAAGACTGCAAGCTTCATGCATTCACCTCAACCATGAAGGCAGTGAAAATTGTAAGATATTTCACACTGCTATTTAAACAATGACTCTTCCTCTTGCAAATGCCAATTCCCTCCATGCTGAAAGCACTGGAAAACCCTGAAAAACTTGTGTGTTAATCAGGATTTCAGCACAATTCTCCAGGTTCTCAAACCAATCAAGAAATCCTCTCATTCTTTGGAAACACTGAGGGCAATAAAAACTGAGCAGAGGCAGCCTCTCTTTTCTTGCTATGTACGTTCAAGATTGTTGTTTTGTCTTTTAAAAGAAATGCAAATGACAAACTGCTACTACTGCTCCCCAGGTTTGGTTTTGCTTTGGTTTTGGGGGGTGAGGAGGGTAGATTTTCTGCATATTGATATTATTGCTGTTTATCACACAAAAGCCTCTTCTCCAAGGAGCAAACTGAGTGGGACAGCACGGGGACTGAACAGATATTATAGGTCTTCACTGCTGTAGATGTAACCACAACTGAAAATACCAATTATCCTCCCAAACAAAGCTCCTCTGTAGATGCAGCAGCCCAAAGAGGGACATTACCACAACACCCCTGAGGGCAGCCTGCCATCTTTTACTCATTTCAGTTTGCTCATTTTAAATGCTGGGGAAAAATTAAAGGAGGAAATGATGAGATTAAAAAAGGCTTTCACTGCTTGCCCCTCCCCACAGAAATAAAGATACAAACAAACAAAATCCATCTATCTCCCCTCTGCTGGGATGCTTCCGACAACAGTTATTATAGCTCCCAGCTGGGAGCTCACTCTTCATCACCTTCTGAGACTGTCACAACCACAGGTTCCTAACAGATGAGCATGAGTAGGAAAAGAGTCTGCCAAACCTGTGTTCAGCACAGGTACATACAGCCCTTCACAGGCCGGCTGAGCACAGCAAGGCAGCTGCCAACAGCCCAAGGTACAACCCCAATGTCAAAAAGCAGCCCATTTAAAGAGCTGAGGACACTCAAGAGATAATGAGCTCCCCAGAGAGGAAACAAACATCCCTGCTTGAAAGAGGTCCACCAAGAGTAAGTGTATATTTACATTCATTTCAAATGTCCATAGTTTCACTGCACTATAATCTTGACATCATCAGGTGTCAGCTTCCATCCTTCCAAGTGTTTTACTACTGACCTTCACTGGCTCTTTCACTGCAACTAGCACTCTTGATGAAATTAAAATGTACATTTTAATGCATCAATCTAGCTTATTGAAAGTAAGATGAAAAGCCATGCATTCCAATTGAAAACCATGGCCTGACTACTCAGTGCAATCTTGGTAGTTATTTTCCACTGCAATAATGCAGTGAAAGCTAATGCTTCCAATAAAATTTCATTGCTGCTTTTTACTTAAACTTTAAATAAAAGTCCAAGATTGAGGTTTGAAAATGGCTGCAGCTGGAGCAGAAGGGAAGGCACTGAGCCTCCCTGCCCTGTGTCAGGTGAAACCCCTTCTTGAGGAGAATCAGAACTGCTCTGCATGCACAGGATGACAGGACAGCAGCGATGCTCCACTGTGAACTCAGCCATAAGGACTAGACACCTGTACTGCAAAAAAAATTAATTAATCATCTTGTATGTGATTAAAAGATTACATGTCACAGCCCATTTCAGGACTAGAGTCCTGAACTCTCCCTATAGACTTTTGCAGCTCTGAATTGTGCAGAAAGGGGCTGCCACTGTTCAGTGTCTTCTAGATCCAGCTTAAGCACAGGCAATGCTATTGCAGACCAAGCACAGAAGAGGAGGAAGAGGAAATGGCCAAATTCAGTAATTATGAAGCTAGGTGAAACTCATGCTAACAAGATTAACCTTTTGCACTATATGAATAAGCTACTTCTTAAGAGTCTGCTTATTATCAGACTAGAGAGGAGAGCCAATGTTTTGCACGCAATATAATCCGTTCCAGCAACACATGCTGTTGGTTAGCAGCTGCACTGTGTCCTTCCACAGTCCTCTTCCATGTGTGCTACAAGGGGTTTTAATTTCTTTATTAATTTACAATGTCTCAAAAGAAAAGTGTGCTCACCATGCATCAGCAAAAGCATCTAGCAAAGCTGGAGCAGTGCTTCAAGTGGGCAATCACTCTGCACTATGTGCCCAAATTAGCTATGGCAGAACCAAACACGTGCTTGAGGGAACGAGGCATAAAAGGGCAGAGGATACAGGCAGCAACAGGACAGACAGGAGGCCACCCAAAGTAAGTCTCAGGCAGGGATGCACAAAACACTAACGAAAGGTGAGTGAAAGTGTGAACTTGGAAAACATCAGCTGCCAGTGCTTCGAATCTTTTCAGAAGCCAAATGTGAAGCAAACACGTCCTGCTTCACAGCTTCCTAAACACTCCTCATGGCTACTATAAGGGCTGTAAGCATTGTGACACCATAGAGCAGATGACTTTATGGGGGCATTTCCTCATGCATTTATGCCCTGAGTTTATTACATACTTTTGTTACATACTGGCAGGAAGCAAATGGGCTAAGGATACCTGTTTATGAAGATTATCATGCAGAAAGTAAGCAAAAGCTAACCAAGAGAAAATGCAACAGTGTACAGAGGTAGAGTAGCTGAAAAAACAGTGCTAATAAATACTATTTATTGAATTACAAAGTGACCAAGAAGTTAGATAAACATAAGTCTGAAAAAAATCAGATCAACATGGGACTCCCACATCTTCATGCATTTTGTTTAAGAATCCATCATGCTCTGCATTGCAGAAGTCATTCTGACTGGGTACTCAGCCAACTTCTGTAATGATTCAGAACTTTACAGATCTATGATGATTTGTTAAATAGAAGAAAGAAAATTACAAGCTTTAAAGCATCTAGTCTTGATTTAATGTTAAGGATATGAACAAAAGAATAAAAATCGTCTTTACTGTTTTCTGTACCATTGTAAGAGAAATTACAAACATCAAAGTGACTTCAAATCTCACTGGGTTTAGTACATTCAAGTCAATCATAATGACAAAAATCTGTAATCTGAAATTAAAGGGCAATTGTCTTGTCCTGATGTGAAATTTGTAGCTACAGTTTAATAAGGAAAAACTAATGCTAGAAGATGGCAAACTCTGGAATGCAAATTTGTAATTCAATTTTAATGAAAGAAAAGAAGCAAGAAAAGATCTATAAAGCATCAGTTTGCTTTACAGACAAATATTTTTAAAACCCCACAAAATCAAACATTTACTTTCTCAGCATCAACACTTAAATATAATCACTAGCTGGTAGGTAGTTAGAAGCAGCATGCAATTCTGCAGTAGACATTTCTCCTCACTTGAGACAAAAACATCCCCAAATTCCTCTCCTGCACATGTTGCTTTCCAATATTGAGGTAAACCTCTCGAAGAACATTAATACATAAATATTTTAGATTTAAATGCCACTGGGTCAAAGGGTTAGTGTTATACAATATTACTGTTACACTTTGCATTATTATCGTTACAGCTATGCTTGGTTTGCATTTTTTTACAGCACATGAAATCAAATTAGTTTGCTCTTCTGCTAAGTGCACAGTTCCTTGTGGCCATTGGTGTGACTTACAGGTCAGGAAGAACCTGGAATTTGGCAGATATGTAATTTCCAGAGGCTCCTATCACCTATAAATCTAATTGAAAAGAGTGAAAGGGAGAATAGCTCAACATATTTTAAAATTAAGCTACTGCTACCCAAGAAACTTGGAACTGTGAAGTTCCTCTGAGCTGTTTGATGAAAATTTAAACAGGCTCAAAGCATCAGAACCATTACAGAACAAGCATCTTATCAGAGCAATGAAATTATCTGGCACAATTCCTGATGATCTTTCTCAGCATATTATCTTGTGGGTAGAAATGTTGAAGAATTCACAGACCCCTTGCTACAGAAATTTCAGGGAGATCCTGCTGAGTTTTCTAATAAAATTTATTTCACAGAAATATGAAAATCTTAAATCAGACCTTGTGAATGCACCATATAACTACTCCATCCCTGCTTGCAATGAACAGACACAATGGTATGACCTCAAAGGTAGTTTAGCATTCAGGGCACACTGATATTGCTAACATTATTTTTATATCAGTATAATTCATTTTTAGGTAGATTAATTATAATAAATATGTGCTATATCAACAGACTTTTCATTATGGTCCATTTAACCTCATAAAACATAATTGATTCCTATTTGCTCTATCTGATCGATGCTTAGGGCTCATTGCTGAACTGTGCTAGTAAAAAAGACAGGGCAGAAAAGGACCATCTCTATGTAGGATGTAGTATGGTTGATACCCCATCTAGCTCTGATTGTCTGCATAAATGTATGCCTATGTACTTATGGAGAACACAGAACTTAATATTGATGCTGTATTAACTCAAAAAAAATCACATTCAAGCCACCTATAACTTAGAAATCTTTAGTATTTACTAGCTTGCATCTTCAAGGCACGAGCACTAGGACTGGACTTCCCGTGCTCCATAAATAAAAGGAATATTAGTACAACATTTGGCTTCAAGAGCTCCCTTCTTTGGCTCACATTTTCTCCAGCGTGGGGAAAGATCAGTCTGAAAGGAGTTACAGCCCCTTTCAGTCTTCAGAATATGACACAAGATTCAAGATGGGAAAGGGAGACCTTACTGTGCCATGTCCCTTGCTACAGACTCTGCTGTGATCTTAGTAATTGAAAAGCTCCAAATTTAATTTATGAATAAAAAAATAGTAACCACTGCTTGACATGGACCTTCAATGCACAGACTTGCACTGAAAAGGAATGGGAAGGATCACAGGAATGATGCTGCAGTGGGAGAGGATTCACACAGACTGTTACTGAAGCCTTCCTTCCACGTTTGGGTTTTTCTGACAGATGTTTAGATTCTGGGAAACCAACTCAACATCACAGGATGAACAACGTAGGAGCTGGTAGATCTGAAAATCTATTCTGATTCAGGCAAGGCTGAAAGATATTGGCATTAGTGGGGCTACAGTCTGACTTTGATCTGTCAGAAAAAGATGCATGGAAGTGTATAAAATTTATTTGCTTTTTCTGAAAGAACACAACAACACAACCCTTTGATTCCTCAGTTATTCAAAACGAGATATACAATTCAACCATTTGGTAACTATTAGTAAATAAGATAATTGTAATGTATATTAATGCAATCTGCTGGAAGTAGAACCTTCCAAAAATATTTCACTGCTAAGAAACAAGACATGAATTTCACATCACTGAAGCTAATTGCATACTCAGTCTACCTCTTTAAAAAAGAAATAAAGTTTGAGATGAAAAATAACCTTATAAAAAACAAAAGATGTTCTTAATAGTATGTAAATATTTCGTAGCCAAGTTCTTAACATTCATATGTAACTATGAAGGAAGCCTATTCAATATTTTGAAGAAGAAATAATATTTAGCAGAGCCATCAAATTTACTACTCGTTGCATAGAGTTTTAGTGTGACAGATGGGAACAAAATGAACAAATATCTAAAAGAAAAACTGCACAATTATATTTCCAACTCTTCCTTTCCATAATTTCTCAGCTATAGAAAAAGAAGAGGATGTATATTACTTGTACAAACATTTGGAGCACAGGTTTGCCCTTAGGGTCAGTTAAAACCCACTTAACTAAAATCAGAAATAATTTTAAACTTTAACTTACATAAAGATGTATTACTAACAAGGACTTGCACTTAAACAGCTGTATCAACTAAATCATTCTCAGTCAGTTTTACCATGTGAAAAAAGTCTCCTGTACTTATAAAATATATCCAATGTTTCTGAGAAACCATTATTTGAAAGCTCACCTGCCCTGCATTTCTTTTAATGGGTTTTTCAATTTTTAGAACACCCAGGGTATAGTAATATTTAATGCAATGTACTAAATGTTAACCAACATTTCAAGGCAATAAAAAATGCCAAGAGACAGTTTCAGATTTCAAGATGCCAAGCATGTCCAGTCAGCTAATCATCTCACAGCACAAGAAAAACAACAGGAAAATGGCTGCAGCACCAGGACTTGGTGATTAATTTAACTCTTCCAGGTAAGCACTTCAGGAGGAAAATCTAAAGGCACAATTAAGGGATGCTGAAGTAGGATTTCTGAAGAATCCTTGCTGTGAGATGATGCCAGACCCAAAAGCTTTTACTTTCCTCTCCACTAAGGCAGAAACAATTTCCTTTGATTAGGGACTCCAACAGCTCCCTTAGGTCAAGATGAAAGATCTGTTGTTTTTTTTCCTGGGTGAATCTGACATGCCAATCACCCAGTCAGCCTCAATGGAATAACATTTGGCAACTAAGGCACAGATAAGTAGACACAGCTGGTCAACAGCTCCTAGAGGGAGGAGTTGGGGCAGGGTCTAGAGATAGCAAGTCCACTCCAACCAAGACCTCCTTAGCAAACCTTCACCAGGTTTCACAAGGGCTATGGGCAGGGAATTAGAAACAAATCCTGCTGTTGTGAAAAGCCTGGGCAGGATTCACTCTCCTAAACTGGGAAGTTAGCATTATTCTAGCAGGATGCAAAGATCAAGTTGATATCTCTAGAAATCAGAAGAAGAAAAATATGAATTTAACATTTCCTGTTAAATTGCTGTTAAATAGTTGCACAGTGACCCTTTATGGATGAGAAACAGCTGTCCACAGTGTCCTTTCCTGGCTAACAGTCATAGCTAAACAGCTGTCCACAGTGTCCTTTCCTGGCTATAGTCATAGCTGCTATAGAGCATCTGGGCTATACAGCATCAGAGCTATAGGGCTGAGGGTGCTCACTTCAGTTTGGACACTGATTTATTCCCACAGGAGAGAGGCACAAGAACCCACATTCCCATGCTAAAGACACAGCCAGCTGCATAAACTCTGCAGGAATGTACAGTACATCTGCATGTACACACTGTTTTTAAAAACTGAAACATGGATTTCACTGTTTCACTTGCCAATCTGCAGTCTGAATAGACTGGTGTTTCACCAGCATAAGGCTTCTATGGGTCCTGAAAGGCAACCTCAGTGGTTAGAAAATGCAGGTGTTAAACATCTGAAATAGGAATGTTTCCTGTCCTCTCTGCTTATTTGCTCTTGTCCTTCAGGAAGAGTACTTCTTGTCAGATTCTCAAATCACATCCACACATAATTCAATACTGTTGAATTTTCCCCCTGATTTTGTAGGTCGGTAAGTATGTGAAGCACCTCATACTTCAGCACCAAAAGGAGAAAAAAGATACAGAGAGTTTGGGCAATTCCTTCCATTTCCCTCTCCCATCACAACAGAGCTAGTTGTCTAAAAAGTCAGCCAGCTAAAGAACTTGCATCCATTGCATACAAGCATTCCCACCCCCTGGCTCCATCACTGCTCAGAATGGTCCCTGCCTGAGACAGGCCCTTTGCAGCCAGAGACAAGCAGCACATCAGGGCTAAGATTGGATCTCATTGTATCTCACACACATGCACCCATCCCCAAACAGAGCTCACTGCTTGCCTGGTTTTCTCCAGGCTGTATTTGAGGTTTCCCACATCCCATATGCAGTGGGTGTGGGAACTAGTGGCAGAACCCATCTTCCGGCATCACTTTCCATCTGTTGAGGTCAGAAAGTTGTACACCACCATACAGGGTCATAAAGCTAGATTTTATCTGACTCTGCAGGGATTCACATCTCTATCTGCACAGTCTATTTTCCCTAATTGCTGCTTTGACTCGGAGATATTCCAGCATTTGTCAGTTTAAACAAAACTTTTAACATTGTTTGAATGTATCTAAACGCATTCAGGAATGTAATGAAGTCCCACTTCCCCCAAAAGTCTGTTGTCTATTGCCCCTAAATAGTTCAGTTGAGGATTTATTTGAATTTATAGGCAGCAACCAAGTCATATATTGCTTTCTTAAATGCCTCGTATAAGCAAAAATGCATAACTGAGACATCAAGAGTTCAGCATAATAGCAAACCAATGCTTCATAAAAAGCAGCAATTTTTTTTAAAAGCCTCCTTTTAAAAATAAGCTTTTAAAATGTCTGTTTTTCTTCAAAAACTGAAGATTATCAAAACCACCCTAATGAATTCCCCAAGCTCCAGTATTTCTCACACAGCACTGCCTGGCTATGACCTCCACCTTGCTGTACATCCCAACACCCACTGTAGACTTGCCATTAGAAAGAACTTAAAATGCCACAGAGTCCAGAACTTAAACTGCAACAAATTGTTCTGCATCCATCTTCTGTCAACAAGGCAACACGTCAATGGTCTACCAAAGAGAAGTCAGCTCTTGAAATAAATTCTACATTTTCTAGGCTTTGGGCTTTCACTGAGCAAATGCAAGGTCGTGCACTTTAGTTCCTTTTACAAAATTAGTTACTGATCATTATTTATTTGCACCACACCAAAACTGAGAAAATACTTGATGACTCACATTCATGCATCTGAAACCAAGAGGAAGCCATAGAAAAGAATGTAAATTAATATCTACAAAAAGGACCAAAATGTACAACAAACTTTTGATTATTTCCTCAGTTCATGATAACTTGCAAACATGAATAACTTGGAGATAGTGTGGGAAGTTAAATGGGACGTTTAGTTTTACCAAACTTGTCAAGATCATCTGCCTTTTCCAGTGCTGGTTTTTCATGCAAATGTATCCATGTGCTTTTTCTCAGGAGAAAAAGAGAGAAGAAAAAAGGAAAAGGAAAAAAAAAAAAAAAAAGAGAGTCCTAATAACTCAGATAACAGCTTTTAAATTTTAAACACACACAGATGTAAGCATGTTCCAATAAATTCTTATTCACCTCTAAAACATGATGTCCCTAGGGCATTAAATGCTCTTAATCAACAGTTGTTGATAATGATGTGTCACCTATCAAGATAAAAGTCAGAATGCTAAAACATCTGTTACATTCTTCTGTTAGGAAACTGGTAACATGGTTTTTGAACACAAAATCTGACTTTTAATTACACATACACCTTGTTTAGTTATTAACCAGCATTAACCCTTAAGGCCATTTAACACAGTAATAACTATAAAACTAAGTCCTATGATGTTTCCCAATGAATTAAACGGAGGAGTTCTGATATAATGTTATCTATTTTGTAGTTTTTGAATAATGTTATGACTTTTGCTTTTGATATAGACAAAGTAAGTTTTGCTACCTTAGGTAATTAAAAACAATCAGACACAAATATTCTACTAAATCTTAATTGGCATAGTTTAAGTAGCAGCACAACCCAATAACTTAAATGGCACTGGAGAACTTTCCATAATTTTCTTTACTAATAAAGTCACCTTTTAAAAACTTATTCAGCAAGCAAGAAACTAAACAAGTACACAAATTAAGAAATTACATATGTTTTAATCACTGCCCATGTTATTCCCTGCCTTGACAACTGGACTGAGTTCTCCAGTCATAATTATAGTGGTAACAGATAAATTACTCAAACACTTTTCTTCTCTTTCTAACACCTACTTGCCCAGGAGGTCAGGAAAATGCAATGCTTTAAAAAATAACTTTATAAACATGAATGTGTATACCAATAATATGATGTCTTATAGTAGTATAAGACATCATATAAGTAGGCCTGCAGCACCTCTGCTATGAAGACAGGCTGAGAGAGTTGGGGCTGTTCAGCCTAGAGAAGAGAAGGCTCTGGGGAGACCTTATAGCACCTTCCAGTGTCTGAAGGGGCTTCAGGAAAGCTGGGAAGGGGCTTTTCATTAGAGAAGATAGTGATAGGACAAGGGGTAATGGTTTTAAAGTGAGAGAGGGGAGATTTAGGTTAGATATTGGGAAGAAATTCTTCACTATAACGATGATGAAGAACTGGAATGTGTTGCCCAGGAAGGTTGTTGATATCCCATCCATCCCTGGAGGTTTTTAAGGGGCCAGGTTGGATGAGGTTTTGTGCAACCTGGTCTAGTGGAAGGGGTCTCTGCTCATGACAGGGGGGTTGGAACTCGATGATCTTTAAGGTCCCTTCCAACCTTAATCATTCTATGATTTGTTTCACATGCCTGCCAGGACAGAACAATTCCCCCAGGGTGTCAGTGGTACCACTCTGTTCAACCCTATTCTTATGCATCCTAAACAACGTGACTTTTACAAGGACTCATGGCCTGAGCTTGCTGTCACCCAGAACATATGTACTGGTCTCAGAAGGTGGCAGAATGCAACATTTTTCCATCACAACACCATATGCAAGTCTTTCTGAAACAAATACACATATAGACACAAAACTACCCCTTTGGACCATAGGGACATATAAATATTCAGACTGAAGGGATAAAAATGTTCAAGAAAAAAAGAAATGCAATGACAAATACAGTCTTTTCCATGTTGAAGTGCCAGCTATTGGCAGTCATGTTACTGCTGTAGCAATTAGGCAGCAGTTATTCCATGATATTGAGAGGGAAAGTGCTCACTGAGAGAGACCAAACCTCTGCTTTCCTATGGTCCAGGCAATGAGGGTGCCCCCAATCCACCAGGCCAAGAGGGTGCTCCACAGCCAATTGCAATTCTATTGTCTCAGCCTTGTTTCACAGGTGGTAAACTGGTCTTCTCACCTAAGCTATGCAAGAGAAACATCTACGTGACTCATTTAGGCTTCTTCCCAAGCCAACAGAGAGAAACAGGAAGTTAGAAAGAACATGTAATTCTATGTTACCTTAGGAAAAAAAAAAAAAAAAAAAAAAAAAAAAAAAAAAGATGTTTCCATAATTTTCTGCTAATATGGTAAGAATCAACCAAAATGCAGTCAGCTCCAGCTATACTGTAGTCTGCCATTTCAAACTCTGGTATGTTCAAGACCTTACACTGGGCACATTTAACTTTTATCTGTGTTAAACCCATGGATGGATATGAGGAATGGAAGTAAAAATTAAGTAATTGATAATTACATTTTTTTTTCTTCTCAAAAGTATTGATAACATTGTTACTAACCCCCGCTCCATGGACAGTAATTCTATCCAGAGCTCCTTGCTGCTTCACAAAAAGCACAGTACTCTGCAATTTCCAAAACTTCCTCCTAATGCCCCTGTGATTTCCCAAGAAAAACCAGCCACATTCCACAATTACCACGTGTCAGTCAGGGAATACACAAAGGAATCATCTTCTACAAAAGCTGCTGAAAGGATTGGCACAGTGCAGGAGCACAGAGCCCACAGCAGCACAAGGGATCTGCCACGAGCAAGAAAAGCTGTAGCATTCCAAGTATGAAATAATATCTTGAATATATACATATCAGCTTTTATTAGCAATATTAAAAAAATATATATGAAAGCCATTTTTGTTAGCCTTCACTTTTGCAAAAACTCAACAGCAGAAATGAATATTTTTAAGTGTTGGAGCATTACTGTTCAATTTCCACCACCAAGTACAGCAATAGTCTAATGTCCATAGAATTATAGAGACTTTTCATTAAAGCTAAAATAAGAAGGAATATTACCATGAGATTATCAAAGGACATCATTTCAAAGTGCACTGCAGCTATATTTCCAAGCAGAAGGCCAGGAAACTAATTCTTTTGTATTAAAAAGGAAAGCTAACATTCCTGTACAGTGACTTAACTATACAAAAGTGAGATGCTGCAAAATACAAGGATCAAAATCTTCACATAAGTCAATGACCTCTAGTGAAAGTGATGAACATGCTTATCTACTAAATCTAGACAGGGGCAAGAAGAGGTCATCTGCTGGACTTCCAGACACAGGAAAATAACAAAAAAAATTACTGTGAAGTATTTGGGAATTACTAGGCAAATGATAAAAAGTTAAAAGAATTTGTTGTTGTTACCACCACCCCCCACCACCCCATTTTAATAATATCTGGGATAATCAGTAAGAAGATAAAAAGGCTTTGTATTTAATGCCATGTGAGTTCTTACAGGACACATCTATATCCAAACAGTCTGTAGCTGCTTTCCATGCTTCCCTAAGACTGTAACCTTAAGAGCTCACAATCTCTTTGCTGGAAACAAAGTGATTAAAAAGTGTCAGAAAAGAGCAGTGAAGAGGTCTCCAATTTCTGCTGTACCTTCTCTGTCAACCTCTCTGCAGATTCCAATTCTTGCATAAATCTCAACCCTACATAATTCCTTTTGGAGTTCAGTGGCTCATGGCCAACGCAGTCCACACCACCCAGTGAACACAACAGACATATTCTTCACCCTCACAAAACACTTCAACTTGGGCTCCCAGTAATTTGGCCATAGGAAGACTTACACTCATCCAACTTCTCAAGCAACTCCTTGTCATTTTGGCACAAGCACTTTACAACTCAATTTGTAAGAAAAGCAGCAGTTCAGTTCCAGCTGCAAAGCTCCATGAGTAATATTAGGAATATAGGAACCATATTTCACCTTTTATTGGCAGGGAACACTTAGCACTTCATTAGTTTACTTAGCACCCAGGAACTGTGTGTATGTATCGATTGGTGCTTTGATCTAGATTTCACTTATTTAAAAGAGGCCAGTCCCTCCAGAGATCAGTTTTCTACAATAGACCAAAAGCAGGCATGTAGACAAGTAAAAGCCCAGAAAACTTAAAAACACCACAAAAAAAAACCCCACAACACACTTTAAAAAAACCCCCCAAAACACCCAAGGAAACCAACCTAAAATAATAATATAAAAAAGCAGGCAATCACTTATTTACACTTAATTAAGCATAAAAAAAACCCTCCTCTCTTCCTTTGGGAAGGATATAGATAAAATATGAATGGAAATAAAAGAGTGGCTGAGTAATCACTGCAGTTCAAACAACATTTCACAAGCAAAACAAGTGTGATAAGATTCAGTAGCCTGTGGCAGACGTTTGTTTGAGGAAACAACAAGATCGTATTTTCATACTTTTGGCCATCTCTGCAGTCCGAGGCAAACCGCCAATTCCTGCTCTCTACTGTCAACCCCCAGACCTAATGGAGATGAAAGGCAAAATATAGCTCAGCTCCAACTGCATTATTGATTCCAGCAGGGCCAGATTCAGGCTGACAGGACTGAGGTCATAATTTAGCCATTAGCACTGAGAATGGCAGAACTCCTCTACTCAGAAGTGCAGGACTATGGGCCACGCTCTCCCTTTTATGTCTAATCAATATTGTACTTTGCAGTTGTCTCACTGGGCTAATGGAAGAACAGCCACAGCACTGGTTTGAAGAACAGTTCAAGCAAAAGGCAAAGACAAGATTCTCCTTGTAGACTATGGGTACTCTCAAACCTTGACTCACTGACTTTTCTGCTAGAATACCTTGGGCACAAAAAACTGTCTTCCCTCTCCAGAAATCCAAAAAGAACACAAAATACACTAAAAAAATGGGTGCCTCTAAGAACAGGTCTGCCTACACCTTGAGCTTTTCACACCTCTGTAATGCTACCGACAGCTTCTTGTACCTAAACATGAAAAACCTCAAAAATAAAATACCATGACCCAGAATAAGCCATATTGCAATATAATACAATGACATCTGTGGCAGAAGTACAATTTATTGCATGATCCTGCAGGCAGTCAGACCTATATGTTCCTGCAAGGAGCTGTTTCCACAGCTATTCCCACACTTGACATGTGGAGCAAAAGGCCTGCAAACCTACTTTCACCAATTTCCTCCCAGAACTACATGTACCTTTCCATGTTTTCCCACAACTTATGGTGGTTATTAAAAATATTCCTAAATGTGAGTTACTACAAAAGTATTTCAGCCGTGGACATTCACTTCTTCTAAGGACTGTTATGTGGACTATGTGTACTGAGCAGGATCAAGGTAAGGAAACTCAGTTGTACACTTCTACAAATTGCAAGATGGTAGTTGGTTTTAAATACCCACTTAGGATGAAAACTGTATCTTCGTCACATCTTCTCAACTCACAGAGACTTCTAACTTGGCCATTTTCTTCTGTGGTGTCTCTGAGGACCTTTCTTTTCCCTCCTTAACCATTTTAGATCCAGTCAGCTTTCACTGGCTTAATCAGAGCTTCTAAGCAGGGGGAGCTGAAGGCAATGTCATTTTAACTTGGTTTTATTTTTAAAATAATAATACAGAATGAGCAGCATTGTCTTGATTTTTAAATTGGCTTCTCTAGTTCATTGCTCTTAATTATCTAAGAGACACAGACCTCTAAAATGACAGCTGCAGATATCTTTAAAAATTAATATATGGTAGAGTTTTATTAAATCTTGAAATTTTTAGCCATATCAGTGATTCAGGCAAATCTAGGGAATATAAATTCAGAGAAGTAACTTTATATATTAAACAGCTGCCTTAAGGCCCCAATTTATTTAAAAATAAATTTTATCGATTTTTTTTTCACATTTTGGAATTAAATTTTACTGTCAGCTCTGCATACACTCATCTCTCTAAAGGTTTCTCACGTACCATGATATCAACCTAAATTAAACTCAAAGCTATTTGCATTAAACTGGTACAAATCCTGGCAGGAAAACTGTAACTGTGAATGAATTTAAACATGCACCCACTTATAACTTCATTTGCAACAATATAACCTACTTTCACCTAAAATAAGCATAACCTAGGTGGGGCATCACTAATGTATCAAAATAAATACAAGTTCTCATGGCACCTTAGGTTGATGTAACCTAGTTTAAAAAAATGGAAACGGTGGCAATAAATGGACAGATTTTCCCATGGAAGGAAGTTGACACTTAAGGGATTCTCACTCCAGACAGTGTGAGAATCTTATCAGATCTTATTGTGACTTTTAAACTCCTTTTCCTAGTTACCTGTAGACAATTTTAAAATAAACAAGTCTGGTGATGAGAACTTGCCACGTGTCTTGTACCAAAAATGACTGCAAAGAGCTGTACAAGAATCTCACAACACTGTGCAATAAATAGCAGATTAAATTCAATGACAATCAATGCAGAATCAACACTAATTATATATACAATGATGGACTTGAAATTAGCTGTTAATATTCAGAGAAGACTTTAGAGTAATCACTTAGGCTGGCAGTTCTCTTTGTGTCACCTCCATGCTCCACAGCAGTCTGAAGGCAAAGAGAACCTGAGGAATTACTATGAAAGAATTAGAGAAGAGTGAAAACAGTGTTGCAGCCATCTTACAGACCCATGTCTTGAATGCTGGCAGTACTTCTGCTAGCTCCTCTTAAAAAAAAAGAGTTACCAAGAAAAGAGTTACCAGGAAAGGCATGAAGGACAAGCCGAGGTATGCAAATGTAGTTTCAAAAAGGAAAAAAAGAAAAAAGTATGTTTGAACCTGGAAAAGAGATTATCCAGGGTAGAGAGGGAGGAACATACTAGCAGCCCTTAAAAACTAGACATCACATGTAGACAATGAACACAGAGCTATTGTTCTTGCTTTGTGCCAACACATGAGCTCCAGAGCATCAGCTGGAATTACAAGGCAATAGGTTTGCAAAAAGCAAGTTCTTCTTCCACTAGGCAAGAGCAAGGAGGACACTGCAGAGGCCAACAACATTAAAATGGTGCAAAAAGCCAATGAGACATGTTTGGGAGCAAATCCAATCAGCAGCTATTACAAACGATTAGGTAGGTAGCAGCTCTGGCTGAAGAAGGGCCTTGGCCACAGCCCAGCCCTGTCTGCCAGGACAGGCTGCAGACTCATCGCCACCTTCTTATGCTCTTCCCTAATCAGGAGCCTGTCTTATTGAGTTACCCAAAGACACCAAGTACTGGTCTGAATAGACCTCTAGATTGCCCTCTATGGCCATTTTAGTATTTTTCTAAAAATGAAGCTGAGACACAGTTCATAGTGGTGTAAATGGGATGACAGACTAAACCTACTGACACCCGCACCTGCACTGGAATAAGCAGAATATGTAAAGAGCCACTTTGAGGCACTGTGTAATTCACTCAATTGTTGCCATCTCAGCTCTTTTGGCTTTTCTTACAGAAACAAGTAACTCACCCTCCACATCTTCCTGCAGTCTAAAGCTAGTACTAATTATGTTGATATTCTGGTAGAAGTGAGAGGCCCAGCTGAGCCAAGGGTCCCGTTGTGTCCTGAGTGAACATGAAGAGACAGTTCTTGCCTCACAGAGCCAGCAAGAAATATTTAAAAATACAGATGAAGGTCTACAGGGAGAACAGAAACAGAGATGAGGCAGCTCTCCCTCCCCCAAGCCAGAGAATTAGGAACAGAATTCAGTTTTTTAAGTTGATGCCTGTGCACTTCTCCCAGACTGTCTCAAAAATAGACAAGACAGGAATTTTCCACATGGGCACACTAACTACCATGGAGAAGCATTTGAGAATCTCATGCAGACAATGCACCACATCTAAAGAAATTTAATCCATAGAATTATTTTTTTACATTCCATTTATGCATAAACCATGAGTGACTCTCCTGTACGTTTCAGGCAATTTAAATAGAAACCATGTCCATCAGTCTTGAGCCAGTGCTATGCAATAGGAAACAAGTTAATACAAAGTAAAAGATGCATATGTAAAGACATCTGGTACAAATTTCAGACTTTAGCAGTGTCTACAATGAACACAGTAAATTACTTTCCTTGAGGGGCCTGATTCTTCACTGTTTTTTTCTACTGGGGGGCCCGAGACCATCACAAAGCCCATGATAAAGGAACAGCTGCCATCTGCTCTATAAATGAAAAGAGATCAAGACTTCCAAAAGGAACAAAATAGCCAAACTCGGAGAATAATCATAGGGTCCATAGAAATGTCAGTTGTTTTTTGAGGGGCATTTCTTCCTTCTCATCAGCTTGTAGCTCTCTTACACCTTAACAGGCAACAGAGACAAGGCCCCAATGATGTAAAGCAGCTTGCAATTCTGCACAGAATCAGCCTCAAACTCTGCAAACACTCTGGTTGGCTTTTGATAATTTTCAATCATTTTTGGTACAGCCTTTGACATCTAGTTTCAAACAGTCTAGAAGTGACATGAAGTAGCACTGTTAGTATCCCCATCTGAAAAAGCAGAAATATGAGATCCATCAAGATGATGTCATCTAGCATTGCTTTAATTTAGGTGACAACGTGAATGAGTCAGGAGTAATTGCCAGGTAACACGAGGAACACAATTACCTTCAGTCAGCACTGCAGTCCCACTGCCAGAACTACATGCAATGGAAATGCTTTCTGCAGTGGGAAAACAACTCAGAGAGGCAGAACAGAGATAATCAGAGTCAAGAATTTAATATGAGTGAAAATATTTCATGAAAGGATTTCATTACTACAAATAAGTCACAATAATATTCACTGTAAGGTTTCCTATTCTCCAAATTAAGAGTGATTATTTTGCAACTATCACCAGCAAAAACAGATACACTCCTCCTCCTTGGAAAAATATTCTCTTTCACTGTTCAAGTCTGTACTAATTGCACACTGGTTTTCTCCCAGTTTGCTCTGACAAATTGCAGACACATTTCTGAGCAAGGTGTGAAGTCCAACATCTAGCATCTGGTACAGAGATGCATCAGTATCTTTTTAAATATTTAGTTTTCTGCCTAAAATTAATACTGGAATATCAAAAAGAACCCTGTGACACCTCCAGTGAAAAATCTCTCATATAGGAGTCCCAATTTTAACAAGAGAGATCTCAGGAACTACTTCTCTAACTTAATGAGCCTTGGCAGCCATTCAAATTAAACACTCTATTGTGCAAGGAGCTAATTATGCTGAGATTAAACCCAGAGAATGATAGGGACATTTACTGTACTTCTGGCAATTATAAGAGCTCTCAGTATTGGAGAATACAGCTTGTATTTCATAATTCTGAAAGATGTCCCTGCTAATCCAATAAAAAAATTGCATGCACATGCACACACATACAAGATTAATTAAATTTTAAAAACATTTTTCAACTTCTTCTGACACATATACGTTCACAAATTATTATTATTAATATTATTTGTTTTGCACTATTTCTCCAGTATCGGAATGTTCATCCTGTACCCCACATATTAATTTGTCATAATCCTCTACCATTTCTCTGATAGGCAATTAATGTTATCTCTTTTCCTAGGAAAGCTTAAGTAATGACGGTAAAATATTTGCTCATTTAGAATTCTAATTAACTTTTCCAGTATCTTCCCTGATAATGACCCTTTCTTTCCCAGAAAACCAAGTGGTCAGTTATCTTTTTCATTGCTACCCAAAGACAATGCATGCAGATATATGGAGCTTTCCTTACTTGGCACACAGAGGCAAAAGCACTTTTGAAATTTCATGACTAAAATCCGTCATGGGATGATTTCCCATGTCCTCTTCACTAATGCTTTCTCAGAAGAGCTTTGATTATGCACCATAAAAACCCTTTGAATCCCCATCAGCATGGAGAGGCTGAAGGCAAATGAACAGCAACGATCAGACTCTTCTTTAGCTAAAGGTTGTCAGCATCTCATAGGAAAAGACCCTTGCACACACGATGGGAAGCCGGGTAGAAAAAATAATGGAACTTGGACTTGGAATGGATTTTGTGTCCTGTGGTTAGCTTCACCAGTGTCTAATAGTGTGTGTAATCTGATTTACAGTTGCCCCATTCCAGAGTCAAGGCACTCGCAACAGCTGTTCCCCCAGGGGATTCGCTGATGTCTAATGACAGCACAGTCCCTGCAGCACCATTCCTTTCAGGGAGAGATATTAACAGAGCTGTGTTTCTCTGAAAATGCAACAAGATGAGTTCTCAGAACCCTGCTTTTCCTGTTCCATCTCTTTCAGGAGCTTTGCTAGCAGATGCAAAGATTTTTGGGAGGACACACAGGTGGAGAGAAGCATCAGCCTGAGAAATTAAGCCACCTGATCTGCAATTCAGGCTGTGATACTGGTCAAAAGACATTTTTCAAGTTATCAGCCAAAACCAATCATCTAGCAAGAGGCAGGCAGTCCCTATTAACTTAAGTCAGAAGGAATGTCTTCTGGAAGCCTCTTCAGAAGTTGTGAAGCAAAGCCCTTGCTCCCATGGCCAGCATTCATACATAAATCCTGCCGTATTTCTGTTTCATATTCTGTTCTCTATCTATTGTTGCTTAAAGACGGAAAACACAAATGTGAAAGGTCTGACCTCACTGGGGCTGAATGGGTGTGAATCAGGGCACAAATGAGCTGCATCTGCAAGTAATTATTACTTAAACAAGTCCTTAGAGGGTTTGAGGCAAAGCAAGGTTGCTATTATTAAATGTAGCTTACTGTAGAACAAGATAAATCAGAAAGAGTAACAGGTAATTACTAGTATGTTGTCATTGGTCAATCAAGGAACTGCATTTAAGAAACTGTGATAAAGTGGTTTCATAATTACAACACCAACACTTTTAGAGAGCATAGTGGGGGTGAGCTAATTGTTGTAGTAAAAAGAGAAGATAAACAAATTACAAGTGTCAAGAAACAGATACTATAGCAATGCACTGAATGAATGCATTTTCTAAGCTTGCACCATGCTCTGTTCTTTATATAGTTTTGCTTCTATTGCAAAGCAAGGACATACAACACACTTACTAGATTTCATTCCACTTATTAGAAACATGCATGCTATCTCTGCATTTTCCCTATGGTGGTACTGTAGCCCCAAAGGACATTTCACATTTACTTTTGCTTTCCTTCACATCATCTCCTGATAACCGCCCAGTTCCTGTATTTCTGATGATTCAAGGTGCTGGGAACAGAGCAGGGACAAGTGAAACCAGGCAGCACAACCCTGAGTGTGATACCACTTCCCGTTCCAGTTTGGGGCTCCATTACAAGGGAATCAGTAATTACAGAAACAACATTAAGCCCAATACACCATAGGACCATCTTCTATTTTAAATCTGTACCTTTTAGATTCTAGAAGAGCTCTGGTGCTGAGCCACAGTCAATGCTCCTTCTTGCTCTGCCAAAAGCCTTCTCAAAATGCACGTCTCAGACACTTTGGCTGCTCTTGTAATCATGATCTTATTAATATCACCTGGAAACCTCTGGCCACAAAGCTGCCTCAGCTGAACATACAAGTTTTGCTAGTTTCTCCCCTTCTAGGTTTTAAAGAGAAATAAAAAATGCATAGCTTGAGGAAGACAAGTATCTTAACAGGAAAGTTTTGCAGGAACTTTGTTACATTTTAAAAAGGAAGACTGCAGAACACCACCACTCAGCCAAACTCTTCTTTCAATTATGTAACCAAAAGATTTCAAAAAAGGGACTAATTTGGTTAATTAAACATTTATAGAACTCTGCCATGTCACCATTCAATTTCTCCTGCCAGGATGCAATATCTGTTTTTTAAAACTTTTACATAACTGCTGAATTTCTCTATCTAGCTCCAGCAAGCTAATACAACCTAACCACATAGTCTCCTATGTCCCTGTGCACATACTTGCAGTGAAGTGGAATGCTGCATGGGAATAGCCTAAATTATTTCTTTAATATTTTATTATAACTTTGGTTGATGTTCTTTTGTGTCCCCTCTGATCTCAGGTGTTGGCAGATGGAATTTTTTCCTTTACAACTACCAGGAGATGGGATTTTCTGGATTGTTCTCCTCTACAGCAGATGTATTCTTATCTAAATACATCCCAGTAATTTTTCTATTCCTCACCCATTCCTTGGAGACTGCCTGCTTACATGCATGGTAGTTTTTAAATAATAATGTTTTATTTTTTCTCCTTGGATAGACAGGCAGAAATTAAACTGTACAGTATGTGACTGTTATATGTCATTTGATAATTACCTACTAAAAGATAGGTAATCCTTCTACATCAGGATGTGGCTTTTAAAAAAATTTGTTTTTTCAAAAAGACAAATATATTAGGAAAAAATCAAGTGAAGTAGAACACCTATCTTCTGTCAAAGCCAATAAAACTTCTATCTTCATCCATTCTCCAGTCTACTGTAATTGAAGCACAGTTTCCTAGATTAATAGATACAATATCACTATTTAATCCTCTCCTCAGTGACAGGGTATAATGATCTGATGAACATGCTACTTAATGGACTACCAGAAAGTATTCAAATACAATGGTGATGAGCACAGGCTAGAAAACTATAGAAAATATACCAGAATAGAATGAGAACTTAGAAGCAAATCAGCATGTAAGCAATAAGATTTATTCAGGGATGTATGGGGATTTTCCTTTTCCATAAGCATTCACATTTTGAAGTCCTTTATTAATATTTTTATTGTTCCCACAGCTTCATTTGAATGCACTGGAATCGTGCAAGGAATGATCTAAATTATCTCGCAGAGCAAGGTTGATGTCTCCCACAAATTAATATTAGCTCAGTAACTTGGCAGATTGTGTGTATAAGTCACTAAAGATACATGGTGCCTCCCTGTTTCAATATAAATATAATTTACTATGAATTTATGACTTATATTACAATGCAACATCTCCCTGTAGCAATTATTTATTTTTTCTTAATTTCAATAGGGCAGAAATTAATTTGTCAGCCATACAGGCTCCTTGAGCAATAGTTGACCAATGGTGGGCTCTGTGAGCTCCTGGAAGACATCCAGTTTTACCCTACCCCAGAGCAGCAGAGGCAGAAATCAGCCTAACCTAGCAGCAAGGGGAATTCTATAAGCTATTATAAAGTCAGTCTGTAGATAAAAACTGTGTTTATGCAAAAGACAAACATTATCAAGGACTTGGTGGCTTTGAAAGTACTTGGTAGGTTTTTATGCTTAACCTACCCAGGGACTCGGACTCCACAATGCTTCCAGTATCCCTAGAATGTATATGATAGGAAGATACTGGCATCCAGTTCCTTGGGCAACAATGCACTTCTGTAGATTTTGCTACACAACCACTTGAAAGCGTCTGCTTCAGGGTGCCAGCTCCAAAAAAGAACCTGAAAAATGGTAGCCACAGCTTACTGCATGGCTCACTGGAAACACGGCCAGACCTGGGTGGATCTTGCCACCTGCTCAAGTCAAAACCAGCTTATAAAAAAACAAACAAACAAAACCAAAACAACAATAACAAAACAACCAAAACTTTTAAAAAATTATACAAGATTCAGCATGTTAGAATGACTGTGAAATGCCGAGGTAAACCAAACCTCCAAAACTTTAGAGTTCTAGAGAGGGAAACAATAAATTACCAAGATCCTTACATCTCGATCAAGTACCAAGTTAACTTAGTTTTTAATTACTAATAAGATTAAGACCATCAGGATTCATTTAATATACAAACAGTGCATAATCCCTTCAGGTTTTGACTGTTCCTATATAAAATTACAAAAGGACATATACAATCAAGTCTTTACACCCAGACACTAATCAAAAGCAGAAGAGAGTTTATGAAATAAAATCAAATCATTAGAAACATTTTGCAAATTACAGCTCATATAAAAAGCCAAGTTTTAAAAAAACAAGCTTACAATTAGATTGGCAGTATACACACACACACACTGTACTGTGCAGAACTACCCAAGGACAGCTGGGTGTCTCAGCTTCCAATTCAAACTCTGCTTAAGAGGAAAGACATCCATCAATTTCAGTGGACATAATACCACTTCCCATGTGTCTTATCCTTACATACTTCTGTCACAAAACATCCACTACTTTGCTCAGAGGACTTCCCAGAGATAAGTGAGAATCCATTTTACCAATATGAGAACCAGGTCAGGGAACAGAGACTGAAGGTCAAGGTCCCAGTGCAGGAAGAGACCTTCTACCCACTAGCAAATGTGCCATTGAAACCCTTTTATAGGGCACTAAAACATGATGCTTCATGCACTTGACCCATATTAAACATTCCTCTATCATACTTCTCCAAATTCGAAAGCATGAGCAAAAATATTGATTTAAGCAGATGGGCAAAATCTTTTAAAATCAGTGGCCCTAAAGTTGGAAGTTTTAAATGTTACGTAGGTGATTTGTACTTAGTACTGCAAGGACTGAACAGTAATAATCTGTAACTTAAAGCACTCAATTTAGAAACTTTTACTTAGTTCAAAACAGGACTATACTTGCATGCTTACATCTGTGTGGTACTTTCTCAACATAATCTTCACTTTTCTATTCCAAAAAAACTAAAATCTAAAAACCCTGAGGAAACAAAGCAAAAAAAAGGAAATCCATCCAAAAAAGTTAAAATTAACAAGTCTTTCAAACTGCAGAGATGAGGAAAGGCTGCTGTCTTATTACTAACCTCCTCACCAACCTAGCCTGTGAAGAATCAGCATTTTAGCCAAGTTTATTAATAGAATAAAAACATGCTTTGCAATTTGTTTTTTATTTTAGTCACTAAAACACATAATTATACTAATTCACTTGCAAAAATGGAAACCATAGTGGTTTCCAAATCCTTTGCTTATTAGAAATACCATAATCACTTCACAGCTTTACTTAGAGTCATTTTGTTATAAATAACTGTGTTTAATTTATTTCACAGATATATAGCCAATGATAAACCATTTAAACATAGCCATGGGTATGGGGTTATAAAAAGTTACTGTCAATAAAGTATTTGGAATATGATTCAATGTGCATAGTCATGTTATTTGCAAACAGAGGGCAGAAATTAAACTGTACAGCTGGCCTGGCATAAATTTATCAATGATTAACAGCAAATGCATCATGTTGAATAGGGGTGTGAACACATACAAGTCCTTCGTGTGTTCAGTGTCTGCATTACAAGGCGAAGTTGCAGCAACAGGGTTGCATCCTAATGCAGAAACACAAGATGCGTTATCTTAAAAATGGTTAGAGACACAAGAATTGCTGTTTGTCAGCTCATATATATTGGGCAAATTAAAATTATGACCCCAAGTTTTATTTCCAGTGACAGATGCAGCCTGAGGGCAACAGTACAAGTTGTCTTACGTCTTGCTATCCTGTTTACCAGTCTCCATGCTGCTCTCCATCTGCTTGGCCCTTCCATTAAGGCTCTCTTTAGACTTTTAATCTGTGCCTTTCAGTCAAGCTTCTCACCAGCTGGCAAACAGACAAAGAAAATCCCAGATGCTATGGCTGGTTCAGGACCTAAGAGTCCCACCAGGCAACCAGCTCACATGTTTAGGATTAGATAACCCAGAGCTACTGGTTAATAAGTAGGCTTATTATCTCAAGGTTCTAAGTGGTTGTAAACAGAAACTTGCTCTGTAAGACTGAAAAGGGCTGGGAAGAAATACCCAGCTCTCTTCTACATTTAAGTAGTTGCGGTAACTTTGCAAACTGTTCTCTTGTCCTTCCATGCCAGGGACACAGGCATCATTCAGTGCAGCTACCAGAAAAAGGTGCTTCCAGAACCCCGACACAGCTGCTCCTGGAGAGGTGACATAAGAACTCAGAACATGATAAATGCACAGGCCAATGGTCCATGACTGTGCTTCTTTTTCATTTGTGAGGCTTGTGTTTCTGAGCTCTAGTTTTCATTCCTCCTTTCACAAATTAAAAGGCCTGTAGCATTTCCTCCCTGAAGAGCTGAGTGGAAAGTTTTACTCTCTGCTCCTTTGGAAAAGGGGATAAAACATCACCCCATTTCACACATGTCACCAAAAATGTCAGAACCTCTCCCAGCTAAGACCAAGGCCAAAATTAAACCAGTGACAAAAAGATGAGAAATACACAATTTCCGTGCAAAGCCAAAAAAACCCCTACTATCATCATAGGCTACTATAGGATCATGCTTCATTCTGAGAAGTTTGAAAACATCAATATGTAGCAGATGACATTAAGGTAGCACATTTCATACAAATCACAGTTCCCATCTCATAAAAAAGACATCTCTATCACAAACCCTTTTGATCAGAGAACAATAGTTTGAACAGAAACAGCTTCCAGGGCTGTTTGTCCATGTAATTAGAAAACTTAACTCAATTTTCAGTCAGCTGCATTTAATGGCAAACTTGTTTCCCTGATCAGCTAGTTAATAACTCAGATTATCTTTGGAAAAATATTCTGAACAAAGCTTGCTAATATGTTAACTCACTCTGCAATATTTTATTTAAGTGGTAACCCAAATGCTCTTGAGTATAGCATGATACTATCCTTTGAAATCAGATGTAGAGACGTGGAGATAATTGGGATTGATTACAGCACTCAACAAAGCAGGAACAAAGGCAGGTAGATTATGGTCCAGCAGAAAAAAAAATAGAGCTTTTCAGACTGGACCATGAAGTTACACAAAAGTGGGGAAACATATATTCTGGATTGTGAAAGATTACCTTTTTCTCTAAGATGCATTTTCTGCTGTACAACTGTGTGACTGAGGTACAGCAGTATCATTTTGTATCAGTAACAGGGATGTTATTTTATGCACTTGAATTTTGTTTAATTTTATTCACAGAGACATTAAGCAGGGCCAAGTCACTGTGGTAAGAAATAAAAATGTATTTGTGCTGTTCCAGGTGATTTTGCAGAGGCAGATCAGCCATGCCCAATGGCCAAAGACAGGCATGATTTTCTGAACAACACCAGAAAGAGTGGGCCATGACCAACTCCTATGTAGCCTCTCCAATTTCAGTAGCATTTTCAGAATAACCATCTGTTCTACGATGTCAACCACAGAATTTCCTCCACTGCACTAGAATTTAACTACACACATAGACTTTCCATACCTCTCAAGAGTGGGCTAAGCTCAGTCTGACTTACATTTAGTTAGGTGGAGAGCATAACTTGAATGTCTTAAGTGTGAGGCAAGGATAATCACTGCTTACAAATACTGTTCTATCCAGATTCCCAAGTACCTGTGCTTTTATTAAGCATTCTTCATCCTTTTTCAACTTCTTACAGGAATAGTCTCAATTGTAAAACACGTAAACAGCATAAATAAGCAGAAGAAGAATTAAATCTGTCTCTATCCAGCTTCAGTCACACTTCAAGACAACAGCTACAGAGTAACTCAGCAAGAGCTTGTCTATCTGTGGGAGTCCACCACTCCTTCCATACAGGTACAACCTTCCTCCTGCCAAATTAAATTGTCAGATAGTAACACTTCAGCTAAGATGCAAAAAGGAGGATATTTGGAATTCTCAGAGATTTTCAGCAGTTTAACTACAGCAGTATGATTAAGACAAGTAAACCTGCTGGCACTTTCTTAAATTTGCTAGACAGCTGCTGTTGCATTAGCCATGCTACAGGAGTAACACATGCTCAAAGGATGATGACAACAACCCAAAGACTAAGAGAGCACCTAGTTGTCAGCTTCCTCCAGCAAATTCAGGAGCACCAGAAGTTCGTGTTTTCAAGGACTGTTTCAGCAGAAACGAGGCAGAAACTTGAATAAGGCACATAATCAAGTTGAGGATTTCTTAAGTTGAGAAAGTCTATCAGAAGCTCTCATCTCTCCCCTTGTCTGGCTGCTGAACTGAGTATTTTTCCCTTAGAGACTCAAACACCAGTGACCTATTTCTGACTTAAGATATCAAAGATACTAGACACGTTTCATCCACACTATATTGCATAGAACATGGCCTGAAATGACAGAGATTGGGAGAGGAAAAGTAACTTAGGTTTCTAATGCTGGAACCAGACAAATGAACCTACTCCAGATTTATAGCAGCATAACTACAAATGAAATTGGACGTTATCTCTGGGTTTATAGCCAGTGGAGTGGCATAGCAGGTATCAGGCCAGCTGCCACTGACCATTTGTTAGAGAGGGCTTCTTTCCCTCATAAACCATATGAACCAATTTCACTAGTCAGAAAATAATTACATGGGTTTGCATTCTTCAAAAGCCTGTGGAAAAAATTATATGTTGACTGTCAATTTAGAATTTGAGTCTATTGTTTTAATTTATTTTGCCCAGAGTATAAAGCCATTACATGACTAAAATTAAATAAAACTGTTTCCTTGAGAGCTGTTAAAAAAATTCTAATGTATTTGTCTTAGGGCTTCATTAATCCATTTCTACTTAATTCTACAGGTTTGCTCACCAGCTGTGCCTGATGTAAACTACAAATCTGGATAAAATTAAAGCTGCTATACCACTAAACCACTTTATTTTCAAAGACTTAAATATCTTCTGTTACTTCTGATCACAATGACTAAACATTATTCATCCTATAAGCAAAGAAAAGTATCTTTGCTGTAACATAAGAACAAGCACAAATACTAGAGTTTAAGAATAAAATTAATCTCAATATCAAGCACAAAAAGTATTCTATCCTACCACCTATTTTTTTTCTTTTTTTTAGGTCAGAGATCAGTTTTCATTTTTAAGCTTCCATGTGCAGTATTAGAACAAAGCTGGAACTACCATTTTATTATTATTTATAGTGTAGCAACCTGCAGTTTTTCTTAAAAGAGACTGGATTTCAAAGAACAGTGAAAAGCAGCTGTAACTAAGTGTTGTTTATGTCAAAGATGATTTACTGTAACATACACCCATTCCTCTTTCTGTTTAAGTAAAAATATAATTAATGAGCTCAGTTATATAACATCCTCCAAATAAAAGGAAATGCTGCCTTTCAAGCATGTGTGGCAATTCCCAGCACCACGGTACCTACAACAGAAAATCACTCTGGGCTCACGATTCAATAGTGTCTTGGGGTGCAAGTGTTCAAGTAATGAGTGAGGGTAGCTCATTATGAATTGTATCTCTGCACCCTTCAGGCTTTGCTATAGTATTACTGTATGGCAGAGCTCCTTTCCAATGTAGAAAACGTTACACTAATTGAGTATGCAGGCACACGCTCTCCCCATCTCTGATTAATTAGCACCACTCTAGCTCTTCACATCAATCTTGTGAAAACCACTGTGACTGATCTTGTCTCACTTGGAGCTGAAAATTACTTTGCCAATAGCATAACATAATACTTTGGTATAAACAACAACAAAGACGGGACTCTTTGGTGGCTCCATGATCGTTCCTTTTATGTTGCACATCTCCCCAGTGCTTTTGTAGACAAAGGACAAGACTTCACTAACAGCAGACAAACACAAATCAGAAAAATTAAGCCAGCATACCAGATCCCTTTATTTTTACAATGGCGTCTCTGATCAACAGTGACACATTTTTTGCAACCCCTGGTTTGACAAGACCACTTCAAAGGTCACTTTTGTCTCCCCACCCTTCCTTGCGATGAAGAAAAGGCTGGTTTAGGAAACCACTCAGAGCTTCAGGCATTCCAGAGTAACTCCTAGAGGATTACTGCTAACTGCATGACAGCCAGACTACACAGTATGACCCAGGGCCACTCTGATGTTTTCCTTTCCTAAACTTTGGAAAAAGGCTTTCTCTCTTTCTCTCCCTTGCCCAGCAGCCATTTTGAACAAACGCAAAGAAACATGAATCGCAAAATGTTTTTGCTCACGTTGTTTTTTGCTACTGACAAGTCAAATCATTGAGCCAAGAAATGTCAGCAATACAGAGATGAAGGCTGATGATTTCAGGGCAGAAGTTAAGTTTTCAGGCAGAATTTCCCTACTGGACCAGGCTGCTTTCATCACGTGTATCACAACTCCCAGGCTAGCCTAAGGCTGTGCAGCTCTGCTCCCTGGTTCCCAGCCTGTTTCCAAGCCTCATTGTTTTACACATTCTGCTTTCTCACAGTCATCAGCCCAGATTTCACAGGCCATATTGTCTGCCTCTGAATTCACTTACTAGTTTTAACCCAGAATTTACTAAGCTCCTCAAGCTGCATGTTTCTGAACAAAACATCAGGAAAGGTTTTGCAACTAATACCAGCCTTTGTCTAATCTCTTCAGAGCTGCAGCCTTCCAGCTGAGTGTCCTTCTATTATAGGCTCATGCCTCAAGATTTAAATACAAGACCAAGGAGACAGGATCTATCCAAGTTCTTAAACCACCATATTTTAGCAACACTATCAGGAATGTCTCTGTGGCTCCCTGCACAGGGAGATGTGAAGGTGCAGAAGACCTTTCGGAACCACAGCAGTCCTTGCTGGTTCATGGGCACTGGTCTGCTTCTGTGCCTGCAAGCCCTCTCTCCCTCCCTTAGGTCCTGGTGGGAAGCAGCTTAGTTGGAGGAGAGGAGATGCACTCTGCCCACAGCATTGCAAATGCAAACCAAGCTCCTTCCCAAAGAGGTACCAGCATCTCGGCAAGGCTGTTGCTGTGATCCTACTTGTGCTTGTTTTGGCTGCTTCCCTTGCCTAGAACTCCAAGGAAAGTCCTATGCTATAGTTGTAGAAACTGGGTGAGAAACAGATTTGCCATTAAGTTGAAACTGAAAAGATTTTAAAACCACCCATTACCAGAAGGTTTACAAAGGCTGAGATTTTGAATGTGTCCTGAGGGAAGCAAAGAACCTCTCAGAAATTAATGGGAATTAAACGTCCAAAACCCATGGGCGATTCTGAAAATCCTATCAAAGTATCTAATACTTCTATCTGCCAAAGACACTAACGTTTAAAACAAAAGTGATTTTATCACTGTCTAAGAATCAGTTTTCAAGTGAAAGAATCGCAAAATATTAAGCCAATTAGTCTGTTTGACAACTTGACATGATTCTTCCCAGATGATGAGAAGGCTGCTGCATGGCAGGAAATAGTAAGATCATTACATAAAACGAGAAGCAACTTCTAAGAAGTCTCAAAAATCTACAGGTTAGAGTTCAGACCTATGTGTAAAAAAAACAAACTTTTTTTTTTTTTTTTAAATTGGCATGTATAAAGTGGGTATTTACTACCTAGCCATAAGAATTATGATCCCTTTAACTACTCGTTAACTTGCTTTGACATGCTTAGGTTTCACAAATGACATGATAGCTCATCACTTTGCTTCTATCTTCTTTTTTTTTGTTGCCTAAACCAAAGGTCTCATATTTGCAATACAGATATTTTAATGTGGCATGTACCAAACCTTTTTAGAATCTATTCTCATACAACCAGCTCCAGCAGGTTACTCACTTGAGGCAGGGATACTTTTTCAGTTCCTGTAAGACCAAGATATGCCAATGTGAGAGGTACAGAAAATTCAAATTTAAGCTTCATTTTACATGAGGAAACAAAAAAACCCATTACACTTGAGAGCTATATAAAAGGTCACATCAGTAAACAACAGGGACTCGGAGACACAACTGTTAAGTGTTCCCTATTCAATATAACACAGAGTTTCCAGAAGAAAAGGAAAAATGGTGACATTAAGATTTCCTGCTACTTCAAACACTGCAGTTAAATTCAGCTTTGCTTCCTTATTTGACCTATGAAATTAAGCTACGTGCTCCCCTACCCACACATGCACATTTTCATACGGTCAAGGTTCATATGAAAATGCTCATTTGTTGTTCAGAGTGACTTGCCTACAATTGGTTTCATGGGGACCCAAAGCAGAATCATCACCAGCCCATCCTGCCAAGGAGAAAATGCCAAAGCAGCGTTTTACCACAATTCCCCAGACCTCTATTTTCAACTACTCTGACGTTCTAAGAAAGAAGATTCAATTAAACAGATTCTTTAGGCTTACTCATCCAGCATTTTATGAACCATCTCACCTCTTATCAGGCTAAACCAGATATTTATTATAACAATCAGGAGATTTCATACTAATGTTTCACATTCACTGAAGCCCAGAGATATTAAACAAGATCATTTACTGCTGTCTGCTGCCATTTAAAAACCTGCATTCAGAAAATGTGAGGTCTTCAAAGGTTAATTTGGATTAACATCAAAGGATTTTGCTAACTTCTCCCAATCCTTGGCTCCTGTACTTCTTCTGGCCATAAAGGCCTTCCCAGTTCATGTGCAACAGAGACAGAAACGGCTGTAATGCTCTTGTCCAACCCAACTCACTCAGTCCTTCCCAGCAGCTCCTAAACAGCACCTGAAATTTTAAGACATTCAGATGGAATAAGGCAGAGACTTCTGGATTTCTTTCTAATCCCTTGCTACCTGGGTCCCTCCTCTGCACTGTATCCCTCCTCCCAGTGCAAGGGAGTTCACATCTTCCTGCTGCACAAAGAGTTGAAAAAAACCAACTAAGTGTAGCCAGCAAGCAAAAAGGACACCCCATGCAGCATATATGTTTCCTCCACACTGAGCCAGCAACCATCAGCTAGAGCTAACATGGAGCACAAGCAGAAAGGCTGAAGAAACACAAAAATCAAATTTAAACCAAAATCTGACTCTAAATAGCAAAAGAGTAACTAAGAAAAATTAAGTATATCATTTCTTTGTTGTCCCTTCTTTAAAGAAAGGTAGACTGACAATATACAATAGGCCAGGTAATGAGAAAGCCAGATGGCTGGATCCTGTGGAATTTGGGAAACTAGAAATAAGAGAAGCATACAGAAAGGGAAAAGCAAACGTATTTAAAAAACTTTCTGCTGCTGAAGGTAAATTTTACTATATTAAAACCATATGCCTTCTCTTCTTAAAACAGTACCAGTCACTGGGTTCTTGAATATAAATCATGCTATACATGTTTTAAATACTAGTTTGGCATCTATTGTTGCAAAATATCAAGTACTCATGCGATAAGAATAAACTATTTCCATTTTATTTGTTTTCCTTTTGCTAAATCTTCTAATGTTGTTGCTACTTTCCTCCTATCAAATAAAACAATCAATGCATAATCATCCATAATATCATTTGCCTCATTGTATCTATGTTCTTAGCAGTGCTCCTGTTGGCACAGCAGTTATTTATGGGAAGTAGCACATTCTTTTCTCCTCCAGATGCTCACAGCACTGCGAACAGGCTGTAGGAAGGTTATTATTCACAAAAGTTGGTTCCAATTTAAAAATAAGCTGCACTTTAGTACCAGAACACATAACCAGTTTACAATGGCAATTAAACTATGTATTTAGTAACAAATAAACAGAAATATTTTTCTAAGTTGACACTTGTAATTAAGTATGAGTTTCTTCCATGGGACATAGTATGGGTCAGGCTGCCTGAACAGGAGTACAAAAATCATCAGCCTTTCATAGCTCCCAAGGCACCCTAAAGTAATTACAACAAAGAGGGAAGGGAATGGCTCTCCCTGCTTGCTTAGCACTCCAGGGTCCTGCACCATCCCACTGCTGCAGGTGCCACCCTGAGCCTGTTACAAGGCAAATGAGGGAGATTCCTTCAGGAACCAAGGTTACTTCTGAAAACGTCTCTGGCTTGAAAGCTGTTTTCATAAACAAGTGTAGATGGGAAGAGATTGGGGGAGGAAGGTGGGATTTCTGATTTGCAGGGAGGTCTGCTGCACAGCAGGGTGCAGGAAAGATCGCATTTGGCTGCCCAGTGCATAAATTGCTTTTGAGGCTCCAGAAGTGCTTAAACCATGGAAGTGTCCTCAGACAGCAATGCAAATTATGCTAGTATGTGAGCACTGTCCCACTGTGGCAATTGCAAAAGAAATTCCTGTTCAAAGCCCTCTTCCTGAGCTAGTGAGCGGTGAAACGAGCCTCACTTTTGCAGGGAATGGGAAGAGGAAATTAGACACTCAAGTCACTTACTTGGCTATGATTCCATAGTACAGAAAACATAACATAGATGTAGTAGCATGGAATTATTATTATTATTATTAATATAGTGTGACATATGCCTCCATTAGCATTGGGTTTCTGTGAGCTAGATGTTCTACAAACATGCAAGAGGAAAATCCTGGTACATCAATGAACTCTGCAGAAGGAAGGGCCAGTGTGAGGTAATCTGTAAGGTGTTACTCCTTTATTCATTGGTGTTATCTTTTAGAACGCAAGAAATAAATTAAGACTTCAGAAAGCATCTAAAAACCAATGTAAAAACAGATTCTCTGTTTCAAAACCTTTCTTTGCCCCAAACAGAAATAGCCTTTTCTTCCTTCAGAAATGCCATAGTATAAATCTATGGTAGCAAGACACATGTCTGGCCATCCAGGAAGGAGCTCAGCCAGCATAGCTGCTCAACGACCACATATTCCAACCCCATATTTTTCATTCTTAGCCTAACCATCAAATAGTTTCCAATGCCAGAGAACATTTACTACCAAAAAGCTATTTTCTTCTTTGTACTTATTGTTCAAATAAACAAGGGAAAAAGAAAAGGAAGAGAAAATAGTTTTGTATAAGGTTCCAGAACTCTAGAAACCAGCAAAAAATCATATGTTGTTTTTTAAAACATGCTTATCTAAACATCATAAAACACATTCTAGTGGTTGGGGAGGAATTGATTTCTTTTCTTTTTTAAACTAAGAGAAAGCAGGAACTCTTCTTGATTAAATTTCCATGGAAACACAATGGACCAAGAACACACTGGAGGTGAAGTTCAAAAATTATGTTCCATTTCCTTTAGAACTGGTTTCTTAGTAAGAAGCTTTTGGCTGTCTTGGGCTTGTTAGATAGAACTAACAGTCTGTTTTTAATGAAACAGTGCCATTTCTCCCAACTCTGCAATCCTGAAGATTTTTAGTAACAGCACTTTTATCTTCAAATCATTCACTGCATGTCCTACAATCCTGACCTTACACTTCATCATCAAGGGCATCCACTTTGACTAAAATTACTAGTCTAAACTTGGCAGATATTAGGAATTTGGCTTGAGTGCTGAATCATGTTATTCTACTGCATGGGCTAAGAAAAAGGTGTCACCAAGTTATTTTTCATCCTATAGAGCAAAGACAGAAGTTTCAGTCTTGGTCCCTGTCTAGTCACCCACAGTCCTCAACACTCAAAGCAGCAAGAAGAAATATGAGGTCATCTGCCCACGCAGTACCACTTGGATGTCTGAGTGTATCATTGTGTAGTACTTGTACTTAGTACTTGTTGCTCCTCAGAAGCAAAATAAAGTTTGTTGGAAATCAGATTGGCATTTCTGTCCTTTCTTAGACCTCTCTGCATGATTCCATGTGTAGAAATGCTTTGATGTTTTGTAAAGCTGTGGTTACATTTAGTTTGTTGAATTGTGGTTATGTCTAGATTGCATTTCTGAAATATTTTTATGACCTACACTCATCAGCCGATACAAAATGGAAAGATTCAGGAGAAAATTGAAAAATGCTTTTGTGCAACACAACTGTGATTATTCATTCCATTGAACCCATCACTTCTCACCTTAACAGCCCATATTATCACTTCTAACTGAAGATCTTACCTTCTTTCTAACCTATGTTTAAACCCATTACTCTCATCATTGACTAGATACTACATCTACTCCCAGACTCTTCTGTTACAAATGTTGGGTTTGCATTAGGAGCTGGATGTCTTAGATGTTCTTTGTAACAAAAAGCCTTGCAAGTTCAAATACCGTGTGTTCAATAACGAACTTCAAGTTGGACAATGGACTAAACTCATTCATATAAAAAGGGTAAGAGGGTAAAACAACATATAAATTACTATCATAATCTCAAATTATTTGTGGCTAGTAATTTAAAACAGGAACATTATCTATTTCCATCTTGAAGAAATTCAGGAGAATCCATGGTTTCCTGTTATAGGGTGTTGTCCAAAACTGCTCAATAGAAGTCTGCAAAAATAATCTATCTAATTCTGTTTGAAAAGAAATGCTTGGAGCTTTTCCCATTAAAAAAGGAAATGGGCTTGTCTGAAGTGCAAAACTTTCATATTCTTCAAAGAATAGAAACAACCAAACAACTTAAACCTTTTTTGGGGGAGTTGAGGGAAGAGAAGGGAAGTGCTTATAACATGGGATGACTGGATTTTTATCTTGATACCATAAGTAGACTTAAATATGCAGTCTGACTACTATTTGTTTAACTCAGCATCACAAAAGCAATTAGTTTAATATACAGCACAGTTAGATGACAAAGAAGAAAGAATGTTCCCTTTTAAATACAACAATGAAATGAAACTTTCCCAAATAACTCTTAATCTTAAAAGATAAAACTGCTATCTAGGTTTACACTAGTAGAATACAAAATGGTTTCCTGAGATATTCTGGACAGTAACTATGTGCTATAAAGGAGCTGCTAGACAAGAGCCATTTTTTATTTTAAATTACCCCAGCCAGTCACCTCTGCATTCTGAGGTTTCTCTTGTTGCTATTCACCTGCAGCATTTAAAACAAGAGAATGGTTTTCATCATTCTCATGAGGCTCTTCAGAAACACAGGATGCTGCAGCCAGGAATGGAAGATGACCCCAAGATGGGGAAGCTGCCACCACCCTTATGGTCCTAGAGAAACCTGCTGCTCAAGCACAGAAGAATTATTCCATGTATGTAAGAGTCTGAGGTAGAGGAGATGAAACAGTTCTTCTTATCACAGAAGCTTGCATACACGAGGGCTTTGTGGTGCAAGGTAAGACTCATGATGCATTTCAGATTTCTCATTAACTGTCTGTCCCAGTTCACATTTCCTTCTTCATCAAGAAAAAATGTATTCATTTTCTGCCAGGCAACCTTTCACCCAAAGGAAACCCCAACACATTCATATCACTACAGGGACACATGGGGTCTTCTGCAATAAAAATAATAAAAGGAAAATCTCAGCAGAAGGAGACTACCTCTGTAGGGTGTAAAATGACTAAAAGAAAAGCTAATGAGTGCCCAGGAAGAGGGCCAGCCATAGCTGGGAAGTACAATCTGGAACTTAGAATCAAGGGTACTTTTGCTGCCAAACATATGTCATGAGCTGTTCAAATGACTGTCTGTCTGTTCTTCTGTAGGAGCCAGCTAAAAAAGGCAGTCAGGTTCCTGCAAACATCCTTCCAGTTTTGACCTAGAGACTGCAAAGCAAAGGGATTACTCCATTTGCATGAAGATTGTGCTTGAAGCAGTTATGAAAACCTGCAGCAATGAAATTCTAATCTGCTGATGCATTTATAGGTGAAACATGGCTTGCAAATAAGGATTCCAAAATATTTAAAGAGTCTTGTAAACAAGGAAAATTTCATACATTTCTTAGGATTTCATAAAGACACAGCACCATAAAAATGAATCATAAAACTGGTGACAAGGACAACCAATTAGTTCATCTTCTTCATTTCCTGCTATGGCAAAATTTTTCTCCAGAGTATATTTAAAAGCACGTTCTAGAACTTAACAAAATTAGTTAACCCTACAACAATGTGCCACATAGCAAGAATAAGTTGTTTTCTTGCACAGAAATGGTCTAAACATTAAGGAAAAAGAAAACAAGTAAGGATCATGCTTGCCATGGATCTCTTTTTGCTATGAAATCCCAAAATGCACAATCCTGTGATACTGCACCTGCCAGAAAGTCTGCTCAGGCTGCAGAGCCAGACCATTTCACAAGGTTATGAGAAGCACGACAAAGGACACTGAAAAAGCAAAGGACTTTAAAGGACTCCAGTGAATGGGGAGTCTGAAACTTTCAGAAAGCAATATACTGAAAATTATTTGCTTTAATCAACTGGTCAGACTTCTGCACCTAACTTCAACCCATTACTCTTTCTAGGATATATTCTATTCACTACACAACTCTTTAAACAATCTCTAATATTCCGTGCACTATGTAGTGGCTCTTCCTGATCTCCTGGTTCACAGAAGTTACAAGTCCACCCTTACCCATACCATTTGTATGTCACTGTCCTTTTTTTTTCTGGGAATAAGACCTGTAGGCATCTTACTCATCTTCTTCATACTGTTTCAATTTCCCCCTGCACCACTACACAAGAAAACATTATCTAACATATGGATTGGACAAGGTGTCTATTTACTGGAGCAATGCACAGCAGATGTCCCCACCTTGCTCTCCAAATACTTCTCTGGGGTGCCCCTGCCCTTTCAGCAGAACCCACGAGACTAATGAAACACAGCACATACACCATAGCTCCTTCGTTAGGCAAAAGCTGAAAAGGAAAGGGCTCATCCTGCCTGGATTTGAATCAATAGGAATGCAACTGCTTCACTTGAAAGGAAAAAAAGACAATGCCAGGTATCTACTCAGTGCTTTTTTGACAGTGCTCTCATACATCTTTATTCGGTTTCCATCATGCACAGAAATGATTTGAAGTATTTTCGAAATCCTGTAAACAAAGTAGTTCTAACATTTTGTTTTGTACTGTGACAAAGCAAAGCCAGAAGACAGGCAGCTTAAAGAAGTTAAAGGTATTTACAAAAGAGGTATGTCTGCAATATTTCTGTTGTCAGCTTTCATTTAAATCCTTAGACGCTGTTGAATAGCAGGCATTCCAGTATGTGGAAAATACATATAGGATATGAATGTTTTCCTAAGCATCTAAAGGGTTCACACTCTCTTTCTTAAAAAGAGATGTCTTTGATGTAATAAATCTTATTATGTAAAACAGACTGTTGTGTAAAATGAATGATGATGCATGATCCCACAAGAAGCTTAGTACTCATAAGTCGTCTTAAAGCCAACGGGAGTAAAAGGCACTCAGCATCAAGGAAATTTCTACTGTGAACTTGTACCAGTCAGTTACTGAACGAAAAACCTTCTCAGAGAATGAAAAAAAATGCAAACAGAACTTGCCCAAATCAGGAGTTGACATGCTTGAGACAATGATTGTGTTCAGGAAAAATTGCACAGATCTTTGAATTGCTCAGGAAATATCCGAGCTCCCGGGAAGACTGCTCCTCTTCCAGACCAAGGCAGCAAGAAACTAGCACACCACTGGCTTTGCACTGTAATCCTTAGAGACCAATGAGGAGACACAGGTCTTGTGAATGTGTGCAGCATACTAAGTCACTGCCAAAATGAACCCACAAGATGAGCATCATTCAGCTCCATCAATTGCTGTTTGATGACTAAAATAAAAAGATTTTGAATGTGAGATCCATGGATGCCAGTGGCAAAGTTTCCTCTGGTGTGCAGAGGACCAGGAGCTGTGAGAAAAGCCTTTATTCAAAGTGTTATATTGCCTGTGAAAAGTGGTGGATTGATTTCACTGTTAAACGATGCTGAGCTTGGAATATAACCTGTTGTGTGGCCATCGTGCCTCAAACATGTTTGTGGTCTCCTCAGAGTCAGTCACTACCAGTGGCAGAATAGTGCATCCTCTGTGTTCTGCCAAACATTTCTCCTCTATAGAGGCTACAAAAAAGGCACAATAAGAGCAAGTTGCTCTATTAGGAGCTGGAGAAGAGCCATCAATTCATTTTTACTGTCCCCACAGAGCCAGCACTGATAGCAGCTGTCCCCTTTCTGCTGCAGGTAAGCTGGCTGCCCAACGTGGGAAGACTACTTGAACAACCTACCAAATCATCCACCTTTTTCACTTTCCTGTAACAGGACCCTGGACACTTGCTGAAAGGATAAATATTGTGAATCTTCACCTTTCAATCTGGGGCACAGGAGGAGCCCATGACCCTGCCACAAGCAACAAGCTTCTATTTACCCTGCTCCATGGAAACGACGTATGCCAAGCAGATACTTATTTTTAGCTGGTCACTTGGCATAAAAATGATCACACTATGTTTATTTGCATTTTTAGCTTAATTACCTCTAGCCTCCTGTTATACTTGAAAGAGTTCTAATAAGATGTTAAGAGAGAAGCACTTCCCTACATACATTGCCTCAGGTTAGTTCAATGCCCCATTAGTCCATCTAATGGCTTCTCATCTGCAAGTTTGTGTGTGGGTGTCCTGAAGTCAATGTAAAGAAAAGCATGGAAGATGAGGGAATATAAGTCATCTTCCTGGACCTTACTTACTCACTCATGTATGTTTTAGCTGCCAACAGCATTGTTGATCAGAGTTAAAAACTCATCCTAATTAAAATATTAAGAGATACAACCTACCCAGAAAGATAGTTAAAAAAAATAATAAAGATTGTAGTTGCTTTTGGGGAAAAAACAGAAACCCAAACCATAATATATCATTTATCTTAGGAGAGTAGCTTTTTCCACAGTATTTCTTCTTGGTGGTAGAAACTATCACACTTTTTAATTTGAATTCTCACATGGCACCTTCATCATATTGCTCTCAGATATTAGAAAGGTACTGGTTTTTCCATTGCTTTTGGTAGGGGAATCCTTTCTGGCTTTAGTATGGTACTAGATCCCCTTCTGTGGTATTTAGGACCAAGACTAAGCTGCTTGTAACTGGTATTGCCCACAGAGAACTATAGCAGGAATTAATTTTGTTCTTCATCTGACAGCTCTTCAAAATATCTTCCAATCCCTACCACCTTCTCGCCTTTCACTGCACAGACCAAGTTGAAATATCAGAAAATGTGACATGTTTAACATCCATTGTCCTGCTACACTAACCAGTGACCTCAGCTCTGGGATGAACCAGGAGGAGGTTCTTTGCTCTGCAGCAGGCAGGGAGCTAGAACACCCTTGCTATCAATCACTGCAATGCAAAAAATGACAGCTGTGATCTGACTGCTGTCCTTCTGCAAGGTTTAAGATGTTATTGCAGTGTCCCTCAGCTGGATGCAGGAAGAAACGGCAGGACGGGAGAGGAGCCCAGGTCTCAGTACTCTGGTTCGTGACTTGGCTTGTTACCACAAATATGCATTACTGCTGCAAGCTAAAGCCCACGTGCCAAAGACCAGTCCTGCTGTCTTCTAGCAGTTCTGACTCATCACTGATGGTCTCACAGAGAGGAGAAAGGACAACCACGTCTTCAGCTCTATCTCCTCATTTAGGGAGGATACCTGGGCAACAGCCCACAAGCCTGCACAGCAAGAACTGTGGTTTCCACCCCTGCAAAACCCGTGAGAAAGGAGACAGGGACATCTGGCAGTGAGCAGCATGTTGGCAAGTAACAATTTTCTGGAGACAAGATCCAGTGGTACAAATATCCTCTGTGTTCTGACAAGGATGGTAACACCATCCTGCCTCCCAAATTACAATATCAGTACACACCCTTATTTACAAGCCCCCTCAATTTCAAACAATTTTTAAAATAACTATGATCAAGAATGTCAAAGTGCATTTCTGAACCTAATTAGATCCTT
>NW_009953089.1:1557973-1562583 GCF_000747805.2 Chaetura pelagica | reverse complement strand
AAGCAAAATAAGAAGGGACATGGCAGCCCCACTTTCATTCATTTCAAACAAAACCACTTCCAGAGTTACAAATTTAAGCATCAACTTGTACAACAACACAGTTTATCTACATAAAACATTTATTAACTGTTGTTAAATCAAATAGATTTATAGATTACCAGTTCATTATTTATTCCAGTGGGAGAAAAATAACCATCAAGATGCATTTAACAATCAAGATACATTTCTTCAAGGCATAATTGCACACATAGGGTGTGACCTTCACAATAAGAGGCACCTCTAACTCCAAGTGGTTTGGGTGTGAACAGTGAAGAGAATAAATGAAACCAAACCACCAGCAGCATGACTCCCTCCTAGCAGGTAAGTATTTTTCCTGTTACAATTACTTACAAGGAAAGTAATAAAGCATTCACTCAAATCATACTGAGGTTTGAAAATACCTATTTAATCTATACCTCCAAATCATCTTTCCATTCCTCACAATTTCAGACATCTCAATATAATGCTTTGTGTTCTCCCACAAATTTTGCATGTTACTTCCTCTTGAGTAATTTCTGATGAAACCTAAAATAACCATACCAAGTATTTTTCTTCATGCAAGCTACCTCACATATCCTGAGTAATGTTTTGGCAAAATGCAACATGCACAACTCCCCTGAGACAAAACATAGTAATAGGAAAATATTCTTCTGTAATTCCCCATTTGTTTTGACTCATAAGTAGTGGGAATGGTGTAGTAAGAGAAACACTTCCTAGGCATCAACTCATAATGTCATTTAACTTTTTAACAGCATTTTTAAATACACAAACATAAATGTTGAAAATAGAGATCAGCCACATTATCCTATGCATTTACTGAAAAATACAGCAAAACCAGATTCCAAATAACAGTTCATGTTTCACTTTTCCTCTGAGTAAAAGATACATTCAGAATACCAAATACTTCCAAGATTTTCTTTCTCGAACCAGCTCTGCTGGATATTTTTGCAGTAGTAGGAGCAATACAATTTAACTTTAAATGTGGCCAAAGAAAAATAGTTGGGTTTTTTTTTTGACAAATAAAGGAAAAAGGGCTCAGTAGTAGATGTTACACAAATTGAGGTGAAGACAATATAATACTATGGTTTTCTGCAATATATAGCATGAGGTTTCAAGCACAATACAAAAATCACCAGTTTAAAGTGATTAATATAAAGCATCAGACTTGTTGAGGTTGGCAGAAATACACATAGATGAAGAGCCAAAATCTGTCTGTTTAGTTCCTGGGAGCTGGTCAGATATTTATGCTAATATAGAACAACCTTGGGTATCTGAATGTCACAGAGACACAGGATGTGTGTGGAGAGTTGAGGTTTTGGATAACCGAGGTAATTTTCAGAGTAATTAACTAATGTCAGGGGACATGACCGTGTTCCAAATAACAGGGAAGGTTAGATAATCAAATGCTGCTGTCTTACCACTTACCTGACTGAATACTGTGAAGATTTTTATTGAAAAGCTTTTACTGAAAAGGAGTTCAAGATCAAACGAGCACAGAGACCATTAATTTCACATGCAAAAAGCACTGCTACAATGTATTCTGTGCCAAACCCCATACTGCTCCTCTGCCAGAAAACAGAAAAGTGGTTTGTATCTTGAAAAGTGAGCTTCTCCCTCTGAAGGATTTACCATGCTTCTCATCCCTTCAGCCTCAGGAGCTACAGCAGTATGGACCCAGTTCCCCAAGCCTCAGAGCAAGGTCCAAGAGCAAGAGCCTAACAGGTCTCCTTTTCATCTCCAAAACCAAGCCTCCCTGCATCACGTTGATTTGCTGGTCTCAGCCTCACAGTGTCCTTCAGAAATAACCTGCAGAATCTCAGATTTGCCAGTCCAAGGCTGTAAATGTTATTTAGAGTAATAAAAGCTTCCCAGGAACAAGCTGGGTAATACACCTTTGCCAACAGGCAGGTAAAAAAAAAAGGTTACTTAGCATCTTCTTCAGCTCTGCACAAGTTCAGCCTGGATCATCCAGGCTACTGCAACTACATGCATGGCCTCAAGACCAAAAAACTCTTGCTCTTATTTCCAATACAATGGTCTGAATTGAAAGAAGTTGGAGTGTCTCCTGAGTCATGTTCTTACAGTGGAGAAGACACTCCCATCCATGTCTTCACACAAGTGAAATGCGTTCTGTGGCTTTCAGTTCACTTACATGACACAAGGTGAATGTTACTTTATTGCAGTCTTCCATCTCTCTCTACTTTTGTTCAGCTACCTTTCTTGTTTAATGTTTCTGAAACATTTGTAATAATAGCACCATAATGGCACCAACACCATTGTCTCTGTTTTATAAGGCAATAATCTACTTCCCTCCTTTAGATAAACTACTAGCGGGAACACGAGCTGGGTTATGGGCTTGTAAAGCAGTGTGATGATAGTATTATTGTCTAAATTAATGTCATTTAATGCTTTATACCACAGATCCAGAGGTCCCACCTCAAGTATTAATAATGCATTTTGCTTTTTAATATGCCATATGGGGAACAACCAACTTCTGACATCCGGGGATTGCATCAGTAAAACATAACTAATTGGTGCAATCTGCAAGAACAAAATAGGACACTTTAATTGTTCCTAAGAGCAGTTCAGTACTTCACTCTCCCACCCCATCCTAACCTCTCACTTGCCCTCCCAAATAGAATCTTTGTTATTCTTTACATTAATCATTTCTGAAATGGCATGAGGAGTTAAAAATGGAACTTCTTCATATATCTTTTCCGTGCTAAAAAACATATGCATTACCTCTTCTGAGCCACCTCGTTGTCATTCATGTATTCTATCTCATTTATCAATGTAAGAAACTGAAGCTTTACAAAGGAATTACCAAAAAAAAGACAACAAAACAGGCCTTGCATTGCTAAGACACAGTAAACAAGCTCTTGGCTGATAAATTTGCTTATGACAATATTGGCAGTAATTTGATTCAAATTCCAGCAAAGTCAATTTTGAATTATAGCAGCCAGGGACAGAAAATAGCTGCTTTTCTTTGCTGTTAACCCCATAAAAGCCCCTTTTTTGAACCATAACAAGTCCAAGCTATTTCCCTGGTGGTGCAGCTTAAAGCAGTGATCAGTATAAGTGAAGCATGATAAATAGCTACTGCACTACACCCCCATCAGCTGAAGTCTGCACAGGTCTAGCTGTGGAAACAGAAAGGTCATTCATTACTCAGTGTGAACAAACAGACGGCACATTTGTGATAAATAATAGCTATTACAGAGCTACAAAACACACTGAGCTTTTCTGCTCCATAGCTGCGCATGACTTCCCCTGTATTACTCTTGAAATATAATTATTTAAAATCAGCTTCCTTAATAAAGTACCCCATACTGCTACAGATAAAATGCATAAACCTAATTATGAATATGTATATTTGTGTGTGTGTATGTATCTACACATACACATTTTAAAACCATTTTGTTATGGTAAGCAGGGCACAAAGTAATTTGTCTCATCTACTATAAAATAAACAGGAAACAAGTGGCATATTTGCCTTTATTTTTACTTCCCTCACTACCCTGTGGATCTCAGGATTGTAAGAGAAACATTAATCTGTAAGCTAACCCCTGGTCAGGCAACTCCTAAGATGTCAGTTCTCAGTGGTTGCTTTAAAGGCCATATCAAGCAAGCAGACACCCTCCACACATGATTTTCTTTCTCTGTTACCACAACCAGAAGGTCAGGTTATGCCAGAACACTTCTCACTTGCTCGTCAATCTTCTCAGTAAAACATCATTTCTTTTAAGTATGATAGGCTTTAATATTAGTTCACACCTGGTGAGCACAACAGGTGTAGAGTTGTTCTGACACTAAGAACGGGTGGATACTCCTAACTCCAACAAATATGGGCAACTGCAAAACCCAGTCTAAGAAGTCCCACCACACTGAGAAACTGTGCTTTCCAAGTGTTCCTAGCAAAATATAGGGATTATCTGAGACCTTTTTGTGAAGTAAGTCACTACCTACAGAAAGTTAATACACTGAAATACATTTTCTACTTATCTACCTTTCCCCAGGATGAAGACAGAAGTGTCTGCAGTGCCTGCTGCCTGTTCTCTCTTGCTGGGGCACCAAGAGAGAAACTCCCCTCTAATTATATCAATTTAATTTACAGACCTGCTAGTTGTGCTGGCTCCCTAAACACCCCACCTTGCTGGGCTTCTGCTACCTGTGCCACCATCTGAGCCTTCTGTGGCAATCAGGAGTTTAGGGTAGATGGACAAGTAGCTTTCCTCAAACCATATTAAAAATGTGAAAGGATTTTTAGAAGTGTTTAGGATCAAATTGTTTTCTCTCACCAACACATCTAGTCGCATGTCTCAATCTCACAATACTGCTTGTTCTTAAAGCAGCATTAAGTATAATCTTGCAATCTCTGCTGGCTTCCAGCCCTGCATTTCTGTTTGTTTTCAGTGGAGGACAGTTTGCCCTGCTCATGAGAAGCACCCCCAGCCACACACATGCAAGGGAAATTAACTGGTCACTATGTGAATGCAAGGGCATGAACGCTTGAGTGCATGAATCTGATCACAGGAAGACAGTCCAAGCAGCAATGTGCTCCAATATTCAGC
>NW_009953089.1:1539094-1557818 GCF_000747805.2 Chaetura pelagica | reverse complement strand
GAAATTAACTCTCCTGCTTCTCCATCCCAGGTCTCTGCTGAATATGCAGCAGTAGCAATTAACTTTTACAGCAGTGGGGAGGGAGGAGAAAAGGATGAAACTTTTGAACTTTCACCAAACTTGTACTGTCAATCACAATCTGTAAATTCAGATGAAGAGACCAAAGAAGCAAATGATTCCTTGTGAATTTCAATTCTTCATTTACATGGCAAAGAGAAAACACAGGTCATAACTCACAGCAAGCAGAGTGCAAACTATCAAATTAGCCCAATAGAGTATGTCATTGTGCAGCTTCAGAAACAAACAACAGCCAGCACTGAAGCCTCCTGAAAGTTGGAGATATTCAACTGAGCATACTACACAGTGTGCTAGGAGTGTGGTGATTACTGGGAGTAATGACATGAATAGCAAAATGATACAGAGCATTTATTTCAACCATGGAAATCAAGGAAGCCTGCAGCAATTCAAATTTTAGGCTTTACAGCTAAAAGCAAAGCACGTTCAACACAAAAAAATTCCTACCACAAAGAAAACTTGAGCTGCTTACTTTCTGTTAGGTATATATTTTTTCTAGTTCTCCATGGAAATTGAACAAAAACTTCAAAAACAATGTTCAATTACAAAACTTTCTGATAGCTGCTCATAAATTAACTCACCCTAGAGCATCCAGTCAGAGAAACTGAAATTCAAAAGGAAAAGGCTGGATCCAGCTACAGCAGAGGTTGCTGTCAATTAATCAAGCCCTTTCTGAGGGTCAAATGGTACCAGCAAAAGAGTAGAAGCCCAGAGTGGCTCCACTGATTTGACATTCAGTGGAAGGGGTCACTGGCAAGCTCCTCTTCTATCCAAAACAAACCCACTCACCCTGTAGGTACAAAAAAAGATATTCAAACTTGGTACATTGAAACTTCTCTAATTGGAATTTTGATTCCTTCAATGAGAACTAAATTTCAAGCAGCTTTGTTTTTCCAAGCAATAAGATTCAACTGCCTCATGGATCCATGCATGTGCAGCAGCATGTTAATCACTCTAGTTCAGATTCTCAGCTGAGAAATCCAGCTCTGCATCCACTGGTAAGTAAAGCCAAAACATGGCATTTTGTATGACATAAGTCATACAATAGTGTGACAGCAGTAAAAGGACAAATTATTTCTTGCTCTAGAAATGCCTCTTCCTCCTTTTTCTTGAAGCCAAGTTGTAAAAGATCAGGAGAAAAGCAACAAGCTAAATTATTTTTCATGTGGCAGGTCAGCCAGAAAGTGTTTTACCTGTCAGTAGATATGAGGACTCAAAAAAACCCAAAAAACAAAAGGCCATCAAATCTCTTTGACACCTGAAAGGAATAGGCCAGTTAAACAAAACCAAACCAAAAGACTTCCAAGGTTTAGTAAATACTCTTACACATATTTTAAGAGTAATAGATCTCTGGACCACTAGCTCTAATGGTACTCCTACAATGTAGAACACCTTCCAGGATCGCTCACCTGAACTCTCTTCTTTCTCAGAAATGCCTGATTTATATTTCCTGGTTGGTTGGTCCATGGAAAGATTCACTGGAGGCTAAAAATTTATTTGCTGAAGTAATGAGATGCAGTTCTGAGAGGGGTTTTTTTGGAAAAGAGGCAAAGTTCAAGAGATCAGAGCTGCAGCCCTGATACACACTTTGCAACCATGCTGATTGCAATAAGCCTCAGGAAGTAAGATGTAGAGATTAGAAGTGTGGACCTTAGGGTAGGGCTCTCATTTACAGTAAGATCATTTTAAACCACTCCCAAAGGACAAAGAGCAGCATAAATGGCTTCTGCACAGGAGTAAATGACATGTGTGCAGAGGATTAAAACAATGCCAACACTATGCATGCAAAATGATACACTTCTTATTCAGAATTTGAATTTTTTAATCTGTACCTTTCTTAAAATTCCTCATAACAGGGTTTTTGTTTGTTTGTTTGGGTTTTTTGTTTGTTTGTTTGTTTTCCCCAAAGGAACTGCAGACATACTTCTGCACAAACTCTTATTTAACAACCTTCAACTCTGGTTTTCAAATTTTTGCTAAAAGATGGGAGCTGAAACATCTGAATAAAGCTGCTCATGGTTCTCTAGAATACTCCTCTAGAAAACTGCAGTTCAATCTCACTCGACAATATTGCTGGGCTACACAGCCAGAGGTATGTTTTTAGACTCCAAAACACTAGTTTCATAACCAATTTCTACACACCCCAACTCTTAAAAAGTTTCCAAATCTGTGTTTTTGAGAGCTTGAATGTCTCAGTCACGCCCTGCTTTAAAATAAACTGCTTAATGTGAATACTCATGATATTATTTTATTCTGCTTACTGTTTCTAGTTTGCAACATAAGCAAAACTGAGAGGGCCAATTCCTTTGGCTTGCAATTCAGATAAACCCTTCTACTTGTGCTCTTCAACTGGGTAAGCGTATGAGCAGCCCCAAGAGTTCAATGGGATTTACAATTACCACAAAAACTTGTTTTATTCACAGCAACACAAGTGCATACTGGAAAAGTGAACAGTGAGAGACAAAAAAATCCTGGGCCATCCAAGAAAGGAAATCAATTTTCTCCAATGAAGGTGCATGCCATGAAAATTAAGTGGGTTAGGTTTGCTTATTCCCAAATCCCCTTTCATTCAACAAACAAAATCTGAAAGAAAGAAGCTTTTTTGTTTGCCACTAGGAAAAGTGGTTTGGTTTAGGAGTCAAATAAATTACACTGTGAAGAACAGTGCCTGACCACAAGCTGGCATCCCACCAGCTTTTAATGGTAGTCTGAATGGCTCACACACTTGCCTTTCAGTCCAAGTGTCTTGATACTCCTTCTGGAGTTTGTTCACAGATGTCTTTAAAAAAAAAAAAAAAGCCTGAGGATTTAAAAAAGTTTGCTAACTGAGTCATCTCTACAGGATTTGAGTGAGTCTTTCATTTCCAGCCTTTCTGAGAAATAAAAAAACTCCCTAACAGAACGTGGTTACTGTTTGATCAACTACAGATGTAGAATAGGGAGGTCTGACAATGGCAAATTGACTTTCTGCTGCTTGGGGTAACTCAAAGTCCAATTTAGCACTGAAAGAAGCTGAAGTAAGGTGCAGAAATATGGTCTACTGGTTAAAGCACAGGCCTGCAATGCTCAATTTCCAGCCTTGCCAGTGACTCACTAAACCTGATTCCACAAAGCACTTGCAAATGCTCAGGATGTAGATAAAATTACTGTGCTCCCTAAAGAACCTCCCCAGCACCAAGCCTAGAAGACTTGCATTTGATTTAACTTCTCTGTACATCGGCCTGTGGCATATGCAGTAATTCATTTAATCTGTAATACGATTTGAGATCCCTGAATAAATATGCAATTCTCATAAATATTAATACTTTATTATTAAGTAAGTACCTCTTGCTTGTAACTGACCTAGTAAGTTCCGAAATATCTGTTGCTGACATCAGTGGGGAAATTTTTAATTTTACATGAAAACCTGTTAGCAAGTTCTAAAGGTACGAAAAATCTTTCTTTTTACAGCAAATTTTACGACACTGAGGCAAAACCCAGAAACATCCATTTTCCATGCTACACTTTTTCTCAAACACCCTGAAACCTCATTCTAAAAACCCGAGATGCAGAAGAAGTTCTGGCTTTCCAGACCAGCAAGTTGGATGAACAGCCAAGCCTGGCAGCAGCCCTTGCTCTGCCCAACACACCACCATGTCCCAGGAATAAACCAGCAGCTGAAATGCACTGACAGGGTTTTTTATTCCCCTCTCTTCATGAGGATTTCCAGAACTGCACAACACATTGGAGCAGCAGCTGGAAGGTTGCTGGCCACATAACTGCACTTCATAAAATACCATCTGACCTCCTGCACTCCTACCACTAGAATACTCTTAATTAGCTGCAGGCTGGGAATGGCTGGAGATTCCTAAAATAGTCAGTTAATGAAGACTGACATGCACCCAACTGCAGCAGCCAGGAGAGCAGGGAACATGGCAGCCAGCCTGGGATTAAAGCATTGCACTGCTGTCAAAACTTCAACACTTGTCCTGAGCTATATGATGTCTATAAAACTAAAACAAAAAACCAAACCCCACGGTGAAGTTTATTTCCTAGGTTATTTTTGTAACATTAACAATTTGTTTATGATAACTCACTGGGTTCAATGAAATAACTTGTAACATCCATGTGCTTATGTAACAGTCACTCCAAAACATGTTTATTGCCAGGGGTAAGCAAGAACCTTTATCTCAGCGTCTCTTACAAGAAGAGGCAGTAGATTTCTACAGTGCCACAATCATAAAGGCAAATAAATGAAAATAGTAACAAAATTAAAATTAAGGGTGACACAGACAGGTACTGCTCAAAACTTCCCACTGAGATTATTACAATTCAAAATGTGACAGTGCATAAAAAGAAACATGTAATTTCAAAACACCACAACTGCTAAGTGTGTTAGTAACAGACACAACAGATGAGAGAAAAAGGTCTCTGCTTTTAATCACAATTCATATTTAAGAAACAGTGGTTGTTAAGTAATCCCTCTGAATCCCAATCACAACCAGGAAAGCACCAACTATTCTGACTCTCTGTTACTATTCATTAATATCACACTGAAAACTTATTTGCTCTTACAAGCTGTGGGAGGTGTGGGGTGTATGTGTAGGAAATCAACTGAGAGGGTTTGCTTTTCTTTTTTCTAAACTGCATCTGCACCTGAACCAGCCGAACCCACAGCGATCAGGAGGCAAACAAGAATCCACATTTGACTAATTGGAAGGTCAGGTAAACAAAGCTCCATTATCATAATAACAAGACATGTATTTCCTTGCAGACTTGCCATTATCTTTATGCATCTCTTGCCCTAAAAGCAAGTAAAATCTCTTCTGAAATGAAAGAAATATTATAATACTTTCCCCTACGTATTACTTTATGAAAGGCTTTCTTCCCTCCAAGACTGACCTAATGCTTAATTAAATCTACACAAAGCAGAAGAAAAAGATCTAAAAATCCAAGTCAGGGATGACTAGAAACTGTTAGACCTTATTTTCAGTATAATGATACTCTCTCAATGGCACAGGAAAAACAAACAAACAAATATGAGCTGTAATAATGGTCAAGGTGTTTTAACACACTTTGGGGGAATGCTTTTTGGCTTTTATTTTAAGCCTCTGCCATTCTGGAAGGTAGCCAAAGTATAATTCTGCCTCCCTTGACTGACAAAGCCTGCTATACCTTTAATTAAATCTGTGACTGTACACCACCTTTTTCAGTAAGAATTAGGAACTACAAGTTCATTTTCTGGAGGAAGAACACCTTCTCTTTACAGACACACAGTGTGTATATATACATATATATAATATATATAGCATGATTAGCTGAGACGGTGTTCATGGCATTTCCAGAATAAAACTAATCAGTGTTACCATGCGTTCCATCACACTGCTCTATTTGCATTTTTTCCTGGAATGCTTCCAAAGAGGAAAATCTGCTTAAGAAAAGGTAAAATGCCCGGAATGTACTGTGATGGGGGACAACCAGCAGAGAATTACCTCACTGGAACCTGCTGGACCTAAACTCTCCTTCCACACTACAAATTATGCCTATTTTTATGAGAACACCACTGGGCACAGGCAGATGATCCGGACCTGCAGAGCACCTGCACTGACAGCATGTCCAGCCAGGCCCTTCACAACCACAGAGGGAGAGGAAGAGCAGACTGTCAGCTCACCCAGGCTCTCAGCTCCCAAAACACTGCCTCTCTGCCTCCTAGGGATGCATGGATGGAGGAGTCCATGCATGGAAGTGGAGCTTCCCAATGAGATGTGGTCTGAGGGTCACTGTTTGCCCAAACGCATGACAGACAGCAGTCATGACCATGAGCTGACCACTTCAGAAGAGATGAGGACTTTGGTCTTAAGCACTTAAGCATGGGACTTTGTAGAGTTAGGTTGTAGTTAGACTCAATGATCTTAAAGGTCTTTTCCAACCGCAATGATTCTATGGTTCTACGGTAACTCCTCGTCGTGCTTTTGATGGTCAAATGAAACTAGCAGAAGGGGTTTCATACCACATTTTGGAAATGTAGTTGGCATATATATGCCAACTTCTGGGATCTTGTGCTTATGGGAGGATCTTGTGAACTTCCAGCCAGAAAATGAGGTGGGGGAGATAAGTCAATCCTTTCAAGTTTCACAGAAAAGCTAAACAAATATCACCCCCCCCAAAAAAGAGAAAAACTCAATAGAAAAATCAGAGGATTATTTTTTTCTTCCTTTCTCTCAATAGTGTAATTTTTAACACCAGCCTCCTGTTACATTGGGCTTTTCAAGGATTAGGGCTGAGAGAACTGCCAGAATCTGAATACTTTCAGCTTCAATGGAGAGATGGGCAAGATACCAGAAGGAGGAAGGAAAATCTTCAGGCATCTTTCACCTTTATTATGGGATTATCAGGCCTGCAAAGATCCCTCTAATTCCATGTATCTAAGGGAACAAAAAAACTAAGGAAAGGGCAAGAAAATCCTGTCCTACCTCAACGGTCTCAGAAGAGAAGAAACTTTGTCCTAAAGCAGATCGCAAAGGAAGCAGAGTGAGGGCTCAGCCCTATAGTCCTGCTCTGGTCTGCATCTGGAAGATGGAGCACTAATCACACCAGACTACACACAACAGCCTCAAATTGAACATTTTTTTGAAGCCAGAATTGCAGGGTTTAGGGGAAAATACTCATCTGCAGGCCCATAAAAGAGAGGAATAGAACAAAGTCTGGTGCTTCAGCCGTGTCTTGGCAGAGAACATTTGTTACTAAAAGCAATGACAAGCACTTGCCAAGTGACAAATATGTTCACAAGGATCAAATGTCGGATTTAAAGGGTGTGAAATAAACCTGACATCAGCTTTAAGTATGAAGTTCCCTAAGACATGTTATGGGGGATCTTTTGAGCATTATTTGCTGAACTTTGAACCAAAGTACTGACCTGGGAAGCTTGAGAGGGTGCACTGAATGAGACTTGTACCTGCAAAACTGCAGAATAGAGTAACACTTATTTACCTATCCCTGTTGTGAGGTTTGTTAGTGCAGCTCATCACTGTAGGATCTGGGAGCTTTTCCACAGAACAAAACTGTTGCAGACAAGTGGACAGGAGACTTCAAAAGCATTTCCCCCATTTCAAGTTTCAGCTCTATCTAAACTAGAACCTTCTTGGCTAGCAGAGAAGATGCAACCAGAAGGTCAGATGCAACTGCTTTCTTGGTAATGGTGGAAATTCTTGAACAGAGTGCTTTGCAGAAGATAGCAAGCATGGCTGGACTTCAGGTTTCTCCAGCCTCCTTAAATTCATGAATATCAGGTTACATATTCAGCTGCTATAACCAAGACACTCATCTGATAACTGCAGGTAGCTAAACAAAGTCTAGACTACTTAAATAAAATGACAGTTTATCTGAGAAACTTAGTATTTGGCAGCTGAACAGAGAATGCAATCTCACCCCCGTTTTTGGGGTGGATAGGAAAGGGGATGATAGGTCAGAGGGAGGAGGACCACACACTGTCTTGTAATGCATGAACTGTGATTCAAAAATACAAAAACTACAAGAGTTGAATTCTCCTACTGTTAGGATCTTGAAAACTTTAGAAGAACTTGATCATCAACTACATTTACCTTCAAAACTCAGTGATATAATTCTTTATTCCTTCTCAGGTATTACTTTTTTTCCACTTTAACTGATTGTTAAATTCTTTTGTTTCCAGATATTATGCTAAATTATTATTTTAATTCCTTGAAAAATCTGAGACACTTGTATTCTGATCCTCAGTGTAAAACACATTGTTTGTACTGCTGTATACATGATACAAACACACATGAAGTAGTTAAAAACAAGTAACCAAAATAAAAAACTAATCCACACAAAGGGGGCAGAGAACCTCAGTTCTGCTCTCTAGCCCATACTTACTAATATGCACTGAACCACTCCTATTTATCAAGATTCTGTGCTGAGCCCACTGAACACCACAGCAACACAACACACTGCCACTGTTCCCCAACGAATCCTAAACATCACTGAGTTTCATCCCAGCAAGGCTGATTTCCTGACTTCCTACAGGGAAGGAGGAGGTTACCAGCATGTGCTGAAGATCATCACCCACATCAGTTACACAGCGTTAAGAGATCCCACCAGTTTACACAGGTACCTGAAATCCAGGCTGTGACAGCAGAGCCCTTTGGCATTCAGACCAGTCTCAAAGCAGCAGGAAACTGTATTCACATAATTCTCAAGTCAACTGTTGTGTCAGATGTTGCCTAAAATCTAATAATCTAGAGTTGCACATCTTGCTTCCTCGAGGAACCAGCTACTACATTTTCCAAATGATCTGACAGTCCATCTTAATATTCAAACCAATATACATAACATAATTAAATTTTCAGTCTACTCCCTGGGGTGACTAAGCTCATCTACTGAAGCCTGCAATGATTTACAAACTACAGAACATACCAAATGTGGAAGGGCTACTAAGAGATCAGTTCTGCCAGACGTTTTTTCTTGAAGATAAGGAATTTCAAACCCCAGTTTGCATCCCTGTCCTGTGCTGGCAGCTGTCATTCCTGAGCGCTGCCTCCAAAAGATACAGACTTCTGTCTAGACAGATAATACATCAACCTAATAAGCAATAATGACAAATACTAACTTGTTTCATTAACAAATTAATATGCGCATTTGTGAAGCTTAACACATATCCTATCACCACATCCAACCTACTTCTGGCAAGTTCAAAATAGAGCAGAGGATCTACCTGTCAGAAGGACATAGAGGAGAGAGACAATTAACCCCAACACTCTGACTCCCCTGTTGGCAGGGCAATAAAGGAAACGGATTCAGATTTCATGTGTCTCATCTTTCAAACACGTATGCACATGCATCATGCAGCCAACAACTGACACCAGCAAAGCTGTACAAACACTTGAGCTATTCCAGGATCAAGCTCCTAGTTAGCAGCCTGACAAGATGAGATTTTGTGTACTAGTTTTCAACATTTCCCCCCTCCATTCCTCTATTCTTAAGTGAGCTACAATATTTAAAGAATAAAACTGTCTCTTCTTTCACTCAGTAGCCCATCACTACAGCGACCTGTGACAAGTAGTGAGTCTTCAAACAGCTAAATCTGCCTTTTTTTCAAGAGGTTGGCAGGTTTTGATATTTTTTTTTTAAACAATTAGGTTTCTACCAGAAGTTCTTTGTGCATAGCAAGTCAGCCAGTGGGTCTTTTAATTATTTATCTGCTCGAGGTCTTTTAAGGTGATTCTTGGAATATCTGAGCTTCTCCATTTGAGAAAGTATTGATTAAGACAAAGTCATTAACAAGTGAATGTGTAACTGCAGGAACAACCTTAGCAGTTCTGTAATGCACACTCAGGCACTAAAAAGAGCTCTGCAAAGTATTTTAAAATGTTAACATCTGTTTCTCTTCAAGACTTTTAAAAAAGTTTGTGGTGGGTTTTTGCCTAAAAATTGTCATCTAAAACTTCTTAAAGTCAGGCCCCTGCATCTACACTAATTGCCAAGTACTATGCTATGTATCACTAATCACCCTGAATGTTCAGAAATCTTCTTATGTGTATATTACTAGGTAATGATTTTTTTTTTTCTGGAATTTACTGAGAGCAGTCTCCTTTCTGTTTCCTTAAAAGTAATGATTAATTAAATCAAGGGTATCTTCAAAGATAAGTCTGAGACATAAGCTAGGATACTGGTTTTCAAATTGAAAGGCATGGTTTCTCTGAAGCTGGAAAACTTCTTTAATGTGTGGCAACACTTAAAACCAAAGCTAAGAGTTGAACCAAGGAAAAGAACAATGTTCCAAAACAGGAAAAGCACAAGGCTTACACGCATGAAGGTATATAAACACCTGTTTCTTATTTACACATTAGTTGGTGAAACACACAAAGGATTTAGATTTCAGGGACCAGCTGGGAAAGGGCTTCCAGCAACCTCTGAGGAATATACACTTTTATAAACATTCAGGAAAACATTGCATTGAGTTTTGCACAACTATGCGCTAGAGTGAGCTGCTTTTTATAACTATTGAACATATCCTCATTTCTTAAGTTCTCAAGTAAGCTATGTAATTGTACCCCTTCACTGGTGACAATGTACAGTTTCATGACTACTGGTCATGAAAAACCAAGAGACATCTGGATCTGCACACATACATCTTGTCTGCTATCTCACCCTGTTCAGGACAAGTATTCATTAAAAAAAATGTGGCAACTTGACAACAGACCAGTTTGAGACAGAAGGGGAGGTCATGTAAAGGAACTGCAACTTTCCAAATTTCCATCTGCATGTTAAAAGTGTATCAAGAAGCACTAAGACTATTTTAGGAGAATAATGGCCCTGGCTTCTTACAAGGTGGAAGATAAGGGAGAAAAACTCAGTTTACTGAGGCAAAACAAATCTTTAAAATTATGTTGTCTCTGTCTTACACATCCTTGGCAGTTTTGATTCTTTCATGCCAAATCTGGCATATGACCTCCACCAGAAGAAACCTGCTAATGTCCCCTTCAATCTGCCCCAGCAGCATCTGCAGATGAAGGACTTGATTCTGTACTGTGACCAGTAAGGCATTGCAGCTCAGGTCAGAGAGAGAGCCCTGTTTGTAGCAGATCACTCTTCTGCTCTTCCTTCATTTTCTGTTGCAATTTCCTGGTAATCAGTGCTCTTCCCTTCTTTGTTTAAAGCCTTTCCTATTTGAAACCGGGACAGGGAGTGGGTGTGCTACCCATAGGAACCATGCAGGGTACCCACCCCTCAGTGAAGAGGATTCTCATCAAGAACAAATTGTAATTACTGTCATATTTTGAAAGATCCTCCCTTTCCACCCTAACAGCTTCCTTTACAGACAATGGACATCTAAAAAAGATGACACATCCTTCAAATTCATCAAAAATTGACAGGCTCTTTACTGCCCATGCAGATGCTCAGGGCTATGATGCACAATACTGCTTGTTCCCACGTCTCTAAGATTTTGCTCATGTTTTCAGTCAACCAGTTCACCAGCGCATCCTGCAGCCACCTATTTCAGGAAGATGTATTACTGTCTATTGACACACAGAGGCAGCATATATAAAGGTTAGGGAAGGAGACTGAAGTCACCACTGCTGGGCTCCATCAGTAGCTTTCTCACTGCCTCTTGAGTGGTAGCTGGGTCAGGTACTTAAACCAGTGGCTTTAAATTGTGGTTGGTGGAACACCAATTGCAGAAGGAACATTAGTTGGTTGATGTTCTGAGAAATTGGTTGGCCAAGTACTGCTGGCTCCCCTTGTTCCCACACGTGTATGTGGGATTTGTTGCCAAGGCAAAGGCAAAAAGGCATCAGAAATTTTCCTCATTATATTCCACAAAAACAGCTACTATTGTTGTTTGAAAGTTTTTTGTGTCATAAAATGGCAAATGGCTAACGCCTGGAACATGAGACTTGTGAAGTAATATATTCAGTCATCAGGGAAAAGAGCACAATTCTTCCTCTAAAATATTCCAAGCTTCCATCTATTTGTAGAGAGAGAGAAAAAAAAAAAAAGGTACATTTCTGACATGCTAATGGGAAGCTATCATTCTTAATTGAGTTCTGCTTTGCTCCATCCTTTGAAAAACAGAGGGTTTGCAGAAAGAAAACAAATGTTTTGTGACCATAAATACCTTCCAAAAGCTGAACTGGGAAATAAAGCAAAGATTCAAGCAGGATTCTGCTGAGCTGATGTTACACAAGGGCTCATCTGTGCTGATGTGTATCAGCAGTGCTCTATTGATTACATTGATTTTACCCAGCTAAAGGTTTGACCCATAGTCTCTCAGGAGGAGCTAGAGCTAAACAACCTCTAACTAACTAAAACCCAAGAATAACTATCAAAGTAATAACTATCTTTAAGAAAATAAGAGGGATCAAAAACAATGACCAGCAGCACAGGAATAAACAATACACATGCCTCACCCATACAGGCAGAACCAAACCAGAAAAAGCTCGAAGCAGGAAGAAAATACAATGCACTACAAAACCATTAGAAAACTCTAAAGGACTGGGGGCTGGGGGTGTGGTGGAAAAGGGTGAGGAGAACCGAATGGCTAACACTAATCTTGAACCAACACAATTTCATCTGATACTGAAGTACAACATACATCTCCATTATGTTTCTCATTCAAACCAGGAAATCAAGACTAAGGACCACAATCTTCAAAATCCTTTTTGATACATATTTTAAATCCTTAAATTACATCCCATCTATCAAACTTTCTGCCAGTATGAGCTTTAGCCCTCAGAGTTTACAGACATGTCCATATCCTTTTAGGACTTTACCTAAGTAGCATCACTACCTGTGTCTACCATTGTCCTGAACACAACTTAGTCCTTCAGGGGTTCACCCAGGCCACATCAATGCTCAGGACCTGTCAAAGCCAGATTCAGGATTTCCAGTACTCATTTTGCATTAATAGCTTTCAGTTTAGCTGTTACTTCACTACTAGTAACTAACTGTGAGCTGAGGACCTCCTTGTATGTACACGGGCCAGTTTACATGCACCAACAACACAGATGTGACAGCAATGCAACTTTACACTTGCTTGCTAATGACACACAAATGCTACAATCCATGCTGTTAACCTGCAACCAAAACACTGTCTATACTCTATTCACATTTAGTCTCTCAGTAATACAATAGCATTGCTTAAAACACACATGTACACAAACTTTTCCTATGAACATATGCCACGTAGCTTTGGTTTGAGCTGAATAACTTGCTGTACCCAAGTTCTGTTGCATCTCTTTACATAAAAAAAGCCTATGAGTAAAGTCAGCCTGTATTCTGTGCCCCGTCAGCACTAAATGACATTGTCAGACACATTTGCTGACCATAAAACTATAGCTTCAAAAATCCTGAGATGAAATAGATGATCAAAGCAGCCCAACGTTCAAACACAAGTTACTCCCTGCTGTTTCTTCTCATTTGGCTTTGGTCAGATTTTACTGTGACTGGGTTCCAGTATGACACTCTGTAATGGGCTGTGTGGACAGAGGAGACGTCCTAGTGGTGCAGAGTGATGCTCAACCAGCCCACTGTTATCCCTCCGGCAGTACCAGCTGAAAGAGCTAGCAAGGAAGAGCATGAAAGCATGATGGATTGGGAACATTAAAAGGTGCATCTCTGACACTTCCCATTAGTTCTTTTTCACAGGCCTGTCCTTTCAGTGAGCGTTACACCTTTCTTGAGGTGCAAATATCAGAACTGCAGAGAGCACTCAAGATACAGACACAACAAGGCTTGATGTAGCAGCAATATAAAGGCAACACCCAGATTAGACTTTCAGACACCTAGTCTGGCCATCCTTCAGTCACAAGATCATAACGATGTATATAGCATTACTATGCTGCAATAATGTCTATCAACTCATGGCTCAACTGCCACCTGATGAAGATTATTAGCATCAAGAACAGTAATCACTTTAAGCCCATTGTATCAATCATCTCCATTGTAAGGGGTCCCTGAGAACAGTCTTTAACAGTCCCTCAGGACAGTGGTGCTGTATATTCTGCCCATGAGCCAGATATTGAGGCATTACCATTAAGGATCACAGGAGCTCTAAAGGAGCTGTTCCGGTCCATGGTCTCGATGATCTGGCATTAGAGAGTTTCCAGACAGGCCTTAATATGAGCCTTTAATGAGCAAGTCACAGGTTGTTGTGTCATGTCCTACTTGGGGACATTTTAGTTCACGGATCACTTAAGTGAAAGGCAGTAAAGGCAACTCTTCAGAACTTCTATCAACCAGCCACCCATGCATGAATGCCAATCTCTTTAACCCTTATGTAAAAATTTTAAATCCTCCCTGTTCTTGCCATGCTTTTTCTACTGGTAGAAAGGAACCAATATTACAAATGAAACATCCCTTTTCCCCATCCTCCTGTAGCCACCAATAGCTGACAAGAAAGTAAAAATACCATTAATAACTAGTTTCCTCACTGTAATTAACACCTTCACAGTCTTACCAGGGAGAAACTAGCACACTTAAATATGGCTCAGCAAGGTGTTATTTACTTAAAGAAAAAGAAAACATTAAAGCTTTATGTGAAAGAAAATGATCTGTTATCTCTTATGCTCTCAAATACATCTATAGCAGTGACTTTTCAGCCTGCATTTTAAAACAAACAAACAAAACCCCTTGTTTAAAAATCCATTAGGAGCAGCAAGTATTATCTACCACTTTGCTACACTCTCCCAATGGAGACTGCCAACAAGAAATTCACAAGATTGGTTTTTGGGTTGTTTATTTATTTATTTTTCCCTGTGTGAATGACAAGAGATAAAAATCAGCAACCACAGGAGTTCTGAGCTGCCCCACTAGCCACAAACAGCCCACAAACAGAGGTGGTATATGCAGCTTCCACTACAGGGATAAGAATAGCACCTGGGATGGGAAGATTGTGATGAAGGGTGAAGCACGACCCTCTCCCACTGAGACAAGAAATCTCCACCACTGTGGGGATCCTTGCTGAACAGTCAGAGAGACATTTTGGGAGAGCAACACCAGGCTGCTCACACCAAAGGCCTGGCTCTTTATGGTACATCAGTTCTCTCCCTGTGCTACAACTACAGATTAGTTTGTTTACGAATGAAATAAGAATGGAGAAGTCACAGACAGGACATTTAATCTCCATCCAACACTGCCACATCAGATAGATTCTACCAAAGGCTGGACCTCGAATTCTCATTCCTTAGAATAAGGAGAAGGAATTTCCTTATTCTAAGACTTGCTTACTTTTCAGCGAACTTCTCTCCCTGTTGGGCTGGAATTAGCATCTCCTGTTGTCACAGGGCGTACATCTGCCACCTACTGAGACTCATCTTTATGTTATGCGTATGATGACTATTTAGTTACTTATATAACTTGCATAAGTCCAGGATGGACATCTGTTAACCATTTAAAACCAAATAAACAAACACAGAAGATTACAAGCCTTTATATGTGAGCCTCCACCAAGTCAACAAAACATCAAGCCATCCAAAATCATGTACACAGCTTTCCTATGCCCTGGAGCAAAAACATGTATGTCATGCACAGGCTAAGCTGGCAAACCAAGGGGCGGGGGAAGGCTTCCCCTTTCTTCTCTACTGGTCACCAAAATCTGAAAAAAAACATTTTAACAAATCTGTTGTTCTTGGTTTTGCTTGAATTTTGTCTTTGCTGGCAAGAAAGCAGCTTTTTAAGAGAGAGAGGTCTGTTTAAATAAATCCAGAGGATAAACCCCAAGAGATTACAAAAATGTCAAATGCTTTTAAAGTAGCTGACTCTATCCTTTTCTAGAAGAAAACACCACCTTTCTCTAGTTGTACGTAAAATATAGAACATTCAAATAATTTTCCCAACATATTAATACAATGCGATTCCATACTGTCCTCAGTAATGGTATAAAAGAATAAAAACTTACCTCCCCCACCTTACTGCTGCACAATTACAAGTGACAGGCATTTGATCATTATTGCAGCCACTTGTCAAACACTACAATGAGCTTTCCCCCATTTCATGAGTTAAAAGGGCTTATAAACTACAAAACTCTGCAAAATACACAGTGCATTAAAAAAAAAATAAATCAATATCTATTTAGATATCTTCTTAAGGAAGCTTAATTTTGATTCATTTTCTTGACTCTTGAGAAATCTGGTAACAGGAACAGAAGAACAACACTTGGATTTCTAAATTGGTTTGTCTAACAAGTTTGAAGATTTTCTTTCTTTCAGTTCTCATTTTGCATATCAGTGCTGCTTCTCCTTTGCAGAAAATTCTCTGTCATATGTTCCTGCAAAAGGTGCTCTTTTGAAAGCCAGAAAAATAAATAATCGCCTATTCAGGCAGTAGATTAGCTCAGCTCCTACACACCACCACTTTTTGTCAAGATAGCAGAGAGGTGTCATGTTTTGAGCCTGTCCATAACCACTTTAATGTAGTTTGCAACATATCTATGGCAATGGTACATAGAGACACGGGATTTTAAAATAGCCTCAAGAGCTCCCAAGTTCACTGCCAAATTTGCAAAGCTTAAAAATAAAACCCAAACAACAACAACAACAGCACCCCTCAACATGGTCAACTTTTGCCTGGAGTATTTAGAAGCATATTAAGAAGGGGACACCAAATCCTGATCCCACCCCATGCAACTCAGCTAGACACTACAGCTCCTCTCTCCAGAGATTTCAACTCTCCAAGGTTCAGGCCTTTGCTGTGATACACAGTGAAGGACAAAGTGCTCTTTTTGGAGCAGGACAGTGTAAATGCACACAGAAGGTTCATCTAGCCAGCTACAGACTGAGTGTTCCATCATTAATTCTGCTAATCTATTTGGGAAGTGACACACCAGTGTTGGAAGATTTTGTTATGCTTTTCCCCCAAGTAAATGTTTGCAAATACAAACACAGTCTCTCCTCAATTTTTATCTATCAATCACAGGATCTAAACTGACCATGTCCTGTAGTCTCCTCTTATGCCTCTTCAGGGCAAGGCATCATTATTTCTTTAATCAATTGGGCAAATCATCTTAATCTAACTGATGGATAACGATTCACTGAACTTAACACATTTCTTCCTATTAGGATGGCAAAAGATAATAAAGATATTGAACACTAACTTGAAAATTTCCCTAGTTAGGCAACATAGCTCAGAGAAGACAGGGAGAGATAGCAGCCAAAGAACCAGTGTCCAAGAAATTCTTGCCAGCACAAACCAGACCTCTGCTAGGTACAACATCCATGCATGATTTTTTTTGCTTCTCAGACCTGGAATAGATCAAATGCTGCCTGTATTAGGCTGGAACTTTGCATTAGTAAATCCATATTTCTTGCATAGTGTTTGATTTGGTCCATCCCTATTGGAGAGGTAGCAATCATTTTCAGTTCTCAGGATACATTTGCGATTTCAGAACTGAGCCCACTAGAAACAAATCAGGTATTTTCCCCCTTCATAGTCTGGTGTTTTTCGGTTTTGTTTGTTTTGTTTTGTTTTAATGAGGTATTATTAATCAGGTGCACAGAACCAGCTGAAGGATGGTCCAGGCAATTCTACTGTGGCAAGTAGTGACGGTAGTTAATGCTTGAACAAAACAGTTTGCTTTAGTCAGAAGAGAATAATAGTTCATGACTTGTAAATTCTTTCAGGTGCCTCACTCCTGCATTTTCCTATACATTGTCTGTGTAACACCCTGTCTTTTTCTCCCTTAGATGTTTGTCAGTGCACAACTGCATTTCTACCCTATATAATCAAGGCAGACAGGGACAACAAATTGATATGCAGCACTACTTTAGAACAAGTTATGAATATTACATTAGCTGAGTTATCACTATAGGGTTTTGACCTTCAACTATCCAATTTTAAATTCATTCATTTTCAAACTACTAAACTCTTCTCAATCACACCACAGAAATCAACTATGATGGTAAGTCTTTGTGACAATGTTTAAGTCAAAATCAACTACGATGTATTAGTAGAATTTGTAAAAATATGTTTGTGCTACTAGAACTCTAGAAGGGAGTGGAGCCTGTGGTCACAGTTTGACCCTGAGTAGTCAAACAGAGAGAAGTGTTGGGAATGTGATCAGTTCCGGTTCTTCACTACCCCAACACCTCACCGTGGATCAAAAAGCTCAGTAGCTTTGCCAGAGAGAGAAGTCTGGGCACCATTTCCATTCCCTGCTCCTCACAGAGAAATCTCTAATGTGCAGGTGTGTCCTTTTCTCAGGAGCAAGTCCCAAAGAAAAGAATAAACTAGTTTAAGATGAGGGAAAAGGTTAAATGGAACTTCTTCCAAACACATTACTGACAATCAGTCAGGGAGCTGAGAAGAACTTTCTTCCTCAGTTTGCTGCCCTCAAATCTAGCAAGCTCCCATTCTGGTCATGTGGCCTCAACGTACGTTTTTCCCATTACAAATTAAAAGGCAGAGAAGTTACTTCTTGCAGAAACTGATACACTGCTCTGGCATTTAGCTAGAAGTGGATGTTTTATCTTTCTGAACTACAATGCTTGAATGTGAAATGAAAAAGACAAACCTGAGTAAGATCTCTCTCAGAAGAATACTAACTGCTTGCAAACAAGAAGCAGGGAAGCATTTAACTCAGTTGTCAGTAACATAAGAGTTAAGAGAAAAGGAACAGCAGCATCACCACTTAATGCAGGCAGGTGCATCTGCCAATATAAGACTGAGATACAGCTACACATCCCCTTGGCTTCTCAAGCCCTCCTACCTGTGCAGACCACAGAAGCTAAATGTTTAATAACAGCATGCACACATCCCTAAAAGGCTGTGCAGGAGATCTGCATGAACATTTATATGTCAATTAGAGGTTTGTTGGTTTTTTTGCCAGAATTTTAAATAATCTTAAAATAGCCAGCACCTACACCCATAAAAAATTTAAACAGTGAAAACCAAGTGAAAAAAAAATGGTATGCAAAATGCAAAGGATCGGATAGAAAAATGTGGCATAAAATGCTCTGACAAGCATGAGAACAGTACTGAGAGAATAACACAAAGTTTTCATTTCTGTTTCACTCTCAGAATCAAAAGGACTCAAAGATGCAAGTTACAGGAAATAAGCCACAACTGTTTTCAGCAGCTGCCTACTAAAAGTCATAGATCTGGTGACCACTTCCCTCCATTCTACAAACAGTGCCTGAAAAGACAGAAATATAACCAC
>NW_009953089.1:1528328-1539046 GCF_000747805.2 Chaetura pelagica | reverse complement strand
ACAAGTCTTCACTGAAGTTGTATTGGCATCCAGGTTAGCAATTATCTTTTTACAAGTTCTGAAGACATATTGAAAGTAATAGCACCCTCTGGTTAAAAGAAAGCTAATTGATGCAAGAAAGCTAGGCAATGGGATTCTGGGATGTTACTATTAAAAACAAATCAGTCAATCAGTCTAACTCTGCTCTGAGTAAAAGCAGAAGAAAAGGGATTTTCAGGATTGCCTGTAAGGAAGATAAGACATGTGACAGCAGTAGGGAAACCACCTTCTGAAATCCTATACAGCCCAGCAAAAAAGGAAACAAAAACCAATGCGAAAATCAATCTATTTTAATTATAAAAAGAGAATACAAACTCAAGAGAGGGATTTGCCTTTAAGAATTGAGGTGCTATGCATGACACAGCTCTAGGCACGACACAGCTCTAAGTTGTCAGGTCTAGGTGGGTGGCAATTTTAATCAATCTGTTTAGCATATATTTTGCATGTCTATATTAGAAAGATGAATTCTTCCTAAATGCTTTCTGAAAAGCCCTATTAATTGAGATTGTCTCCTCTGCAATGTCTTCTCTCAAAAGTCAAAAGTAAATGCCCTAGAATTCTAGCAATCTACGCTAAAAAATAAACACTTGTACTTCATGCCTTTCAGTGAGTGCAGGAACTTCATCTCAACTGAGAAGCAGCTATTCTTGAACTTCAGTGTAGGGCAACGTTAATTTCTTGCCCAGCTGAAGATTTATCAGCTTTCAGAACTACAAAACTCATCCTCAATCCACTCTTTCATTTTTTCAGCATCTTCCAACACGGCTTCTTCCAACTTTTATAACCTTTTTCTAAGGGGTCTTAATTTATGCCAAGAAAAACATTGTCTGTTAAACGGCATCATTAGACTCACACGATTTCTTGTGGTGTGTGTGAAGTTTTTGGTCTCCTGCATACTAAATGATCCTTACAATATGAAAGAAATTGGTATAAACAGCTGCTTTATTTTGTGCTCTGATAACTGAGGAAGAACAGCCCTCAACAAAGACGACATCCTGAGCTTGGGGGAAAGTAAATGGGCAAGGACATGAATAAAATTAGCAGATCAGGCACCGATTTCTCCACCAACGTGCGTGTGGTCTGAAGGAGGATATCCCAGCAGATGTTTTCCCAAGCAGAGCTCTACCTTTTCTCATGGATTAATGTAAGATAAGGCTCTTCACTTGCTTTATTTCATTGCCCACATATACCCTGTAGATCAAGAGAGGCAGCAGAATGAGGAAACACAGATTTCAATTTATTTTGGTTTCTGTATTCAGATATAGGATGTGTTGACAGCAAACCCAAAACTTCCAGCCAGCCACAAAGCCACAGAAAATGGGACAACATCCAGGTATCAGACATGTAACTAACAGCCTCATGATAACATCCATTTCCAGTCCAATTGCACAGGTTCATAAAGATCTGTAAGAAGTTTCCAGGGTTTAAATAAAAACAAGTGGGAATAACTTCCATGTATCACCATGTATTCATTCAGTGCCAGTAAGTAATCTGGGAAAGAAGTGAAAAGTGGGAACACAGAGGAAGGAACAATGTGACGTCAAGCCCTTACTTTCTTGGGAGACTAGAGGTGAAAGGCAAGGAAGAAACAGTAGTATTCTCTTTCTACCTCTTCTGTGCACAGGGGCACAAAATAAATGAAGAAGACAGACCCACACTTATCTGCAATACTCTGCTGCCAAGGAAGGACGTTTCTCATAAACAACTTTTTTTTTTTTTTTTTTTTGGCATGCTTTGGGTCTGATCCAAAAGCCTGACACAGCCACTAGAAATGGTTATTGGATTAAATTCTTAGACAGCACAGAAAATAGAAGGCTAAAGAATCTTAGCAGACTTTCCAAGAGCATTCATTCATCTTTGGCTTGGGAAAAGCTTGTGAAGTGTCAGACTGAAAGAATTTTGCCAGGAAAATCTGGGTTTGAACCACAAGAGCAGCTGACTATAACAGTATTGCCCAGAGAGGTATCAAAGAAGTGCTATAACCAAAAATGAGACAAATAAACAAAACAATAAAACAAAATTTAGTGCCCTGTAAGTCAGTTTCTCCATCATGCATAAAAAAACAACTCAGAGGAACTTCTGAAAGGCATAAATGTCAATTCAGCACCCTACTCAGGCTGACCTTTACAAAAGAGGTTTTTATTTTCACAACCCATTTTCTACAGGAATAGAAAACTCCTTTGAAAACCTCCTCCTGGAGACTTCTGGGAAAGGAATAAGATGGCCTAATAACCCTAACAGTCATGAACTTCCAGATCACCCCAGTTACTTGCAAACTCCACTAGTCATTTGGGCAGGGGAAAAGCAAGTCTCTCCCTCTTCAGCTCTCCCAGTCTCTGCAGCTGCTTGGCATCTCATCTTGGCCAAGTGGAGTTACACCCCAAAAAGAATTTGCTCCAGGGAGTCACATTTCTCCACAATTGCTACCAAAGGGTGAAACAGTGACAGCTTTCAAAATTACCATGGCAACAGCTTCTTCTCTCTGCAAACTCTGACTCCACTGGCAGCCTTCAAGCTGGACAAAGTAGCAGCCTACAGAGGCGATTCCAAGCCTGATCAGGCAGTATCATTTCTATTTAACAAAAATTCACAGGCACAAACCACAGCAGGAGAAGTAATGTTGAACTAAAGCACCTGATCATTGTTCCAGTACAGATGTGTGTTCCTATCTTTGCAACAATGTGCTTATCTAAAACGTAGAAAGTGGGGATTTTAAGGTCAGTAGGAGACCTTTAAAAGCTCTCCAAATACAACCAAGGTCGTGACTACTTGTGGTCACTGATGTTACAGCAATTTTTGTAAGTACAGGATATTAATCCCAGGAGCTTGACAATTTCAATTTTAGTAAGGACATTCTGTCCACCTAGAACTTTTAGTGAAGTTAAATATGCTTCTTTTCATGTTCTGATCTGTTTTGTGCCATTCTTAAGTGTTGTTGGATGGTGGTTTCCTTCCACTTAGGAGCTGACTGACCAGATTTCAGCTGTGCACAGAATGAACTGTGTATTGTGGCATCATTACTCTTAGATGATCCTTGACAGCTGGAAAATACCATAACTTTAGTTTGCTTATTTCTTCAAACCAAAGACATTTTGTAAGAGCAGCCATTTTTTTTCTCTCCCTAAAAGGAATACAATGAAAAAAATATTATGCCATGCCATGTTTAATTGCACTTTAAAATGGAAAAGGTCCACTGGAAAAACACCTGTTTCAGTAATGATGTTACTTGGGTTGAATTAGTAATTTTTAAACAAGCTTGAAGATTACAACAGTATTCTTCATTTCATAACATTTAGATGCCAGTGCCCTGACATTATTAAGAGCATATGTGCAGTGTAATTCACTTGAACAGTTTTACAGAATTATTGATATGAATTGCATTTCATTATTGCTCAACTAACTGCAAAATTTGAGCTCACAAATTTATTCCATATAAATAGGATTTGAACCAGAATCTGCAGAATTTTTTCCAAGTTTAAATGTTTCTATTCTGTAGCATGAAACACCTCCCCTGAGACATGTACTTGGCTGAAAAAAAAGGTGTCCTCAGCACAGTTAACAGAATCAGCATGGACATCTAATCTCTGTATCATGCTAAATATTTTCTTCTTTGAAGTGATAAAAACCCAACTGTCAAGCATTGCTTGATCTGTTGCAATGCCTGGGGAAAGCTAATCAAAAGGAAGTCTTACAGGTTTCCCCTGCTTAAATCCACCCACCCAAATAAGCACAAGTTAGAATTTTTATGAGGTAAAAGAGACTGCTAGAGCAGCCCAGTGTTAATTGGTACAAAGGTTTCAGAACACCTTTGTTTTATTGAATTGCTTTGATTTCAAGACTTCTGAGCTGAATTTTCTTGGTTTTTTATAATCCTGTCTTAGATATCACTGAGTTTGAAGGGAGAAAGGAGCTTAGACAGATCTGTATCAGTGTTCATTCATGCCAGACTCTTGCATTTTCATCACAAACAGGGTTTCAAACAAATTCGGATAGAGAGAGCAGGGAATGCTAATCCCCTGTTCAACTTCTGGGAGCATCAGGTGATCATTAGTCATTGGCCACAAAGTCAAGAGCCTCCAGTTTTCTTCTCTGACTCTTCCAGACAAGAGAAAAAAATAAGATTTTAAAAATCTCATCTTTCCCCTTCCTCTCTGCAACTGCAACAGCAGTTGTAATGGTCCAGCGAACCATTGATGCCTTTACAGGACCACCTCCTAGGACACTTCCCAACTGCTATGGGAAATAGGAACATGCACAATTCTGCTGTGAAATAAGACAAAGAAACTGAAGATGCAGTGCTGGTTTACTTCCATCCCCCAGTTTTGTTCCAGCAGCCCTTTAGCCTGTCTCTAGCCTTACAGTGTTTCATTTCCTTGTGTTAAACACACTTCTGCTCCTGCAGTTCCCAGCCATGCCAGCAAACTTCAGAAGTCTGGATGTCCTCTGTTTTCCTCAGGTGAAAACATTATTATCAAGATCGTGGAACATAAATCAACACAGGTCTGCACCTTCTATTGAAAAAAACTAAGAACTCAATATGCAAAAGCAGGAGTACATGCTACACAGGTGTGTGCTTCTATCTGATCCTAACTGACTTCAGAAGAAGTGATGAAACCCCAAGTTAACCTTGCACTGCAACATGAGCAGGAGGAAATGTCACTGCTTTAGGACTGATGTGTTTTGCAGATTACCTGGAAAACTCTCAGTGATGGATAAAAAAACCAAACAACAAACATGTTTCATATGAAGCACTCAGCTTCAAGACCTACCTTGTTGGGTTTTTTTGTTTACATTTTCAACCACATATGGACATTTTGCATTTTGGCGTTCCCTCTGCAGTTACAGAAGAACTGATGGCACTTCTGATCCTCATGCCTATGACTAATCAATGTAAGATTCAAACCATCTCTGGGACTACAAATGAAATTTGTAATTTTCATAAAATTACTTCCTGTGGGATTTTATTATTACTTTATTTTATACTTGAAGTATCTGATGAAAGGAGTTAAGTGGTCACATCTCATACCGTTTACCACATAGCTTTTAGTTTATTTCAACTGGGTTTTATTTATCCAGTAAAGAGATAGATTTTCTTCCTCCTTATTTTCACAGAGCTACCTTTACTAACAAAAACACAAAATCCCAATTCTGATGGCCTTGCTTATCAAATTAGAGCCAAGTTTAACAAAACTGTTGGACAAAGATTTTAACAAGGTACCAAAATATTGTCATTTCCATTATATTATGCTCCACTAATACCTTTCTTCCAATATTGTCTCCAAAACTTATCTAAGACAGAGCCTTGCAAAGCTTGCCCACATTTTACAACACAGTACACAAACTTTAATCTTTTACCTTTTTCATTGCAAGTACTCCTGCAGCTTCCAGTGTCTAGTAAATATTATGTCTTGTCACAGATAACCAGCCATTCAACTAATTGGAGATTTCTATTAAGATTTCTCCTAAATTCTCCCTTTCTGTAGCATTTATTCATTCAAATTCATTTCCTTGAAAATTAAGTCCTACACTCTCTGTATTATCAGTTTCTGTAGGAGATACTGGTGTCATTTTGGATTAAACCAGCAAAAATCTATAAGTCTGCAGAATTTATTTATAGGTCTTGAAAGGGCCATTGAAGACAAAACTCTCAATCTGTTTTAGTGCAATGGAATACATATTACTCTTTTCCATCAGTTGGTTTTGCTTTAATACCCATACTTAGAAAAAAAAAATCCAACAAAAAACCACAAAACAGGGATCACTAAATATTAGGAGAGAAACTATCAAGGGAGGAACTTCATTTAAACAAATTAATAATGCACTTCATATAGAAAAACTTCAATATTTAGTTCTTTATTAGACTATTAAACAAAACCCCTTCATTTCACATTCATACAGGTTTGTTCATGAGTCATCAGTACAACAAGAAATGAGATAAGGTGAGCACGAAACTAAACAAACCTGCTTTCACTGGCTATCTGGTGACTTCCATCTGCCATGGCAATGCTACATTACACCTGTGTCAATTCTATCAACACTAATTAATCTAACAGTTACCTTTTCCTGAATCCTCCCTGCAGTATTTTAAAGGTAACTGTTGTCTCATAAATCAAAATCCTTGTCTGATTGTCCTGGAGGTCTGTATATAGTTAAAAAATCCCGCTTATAGAAGCTGCTTGCGGGAGATGCTTCTTCCTTTTTCTGTCCTTTTGGTAAGTGAAGATGGACTCAGTTTCTGACAGTTCAATCCATGTGCTGTTTAAGTCTACAGTCTAACAGTTTCATATGAACCATGCAGAGTTTCAACTCAGGATTTTGGGGTTTTGCCCACCTCCATGTAGTGGAGAGAGAAAAATACTCCTAGAGCACATCTTGACACAGTCCCACAGCCCAGCCTACCTTAAAACAATCTCTATCAGCACACACTGGCAGACTGCACAGTTTAAATCACACCAGGAAGCAGTCAGGACAGGTGGCAGCAAAAAAACATAGGTTTCCAGGGAGCCAAAACCTGACTTTTTGGAATTGATTTGGTTTAAAAAGTAAGCTGTTCCTGTCAGCCTCCAGGAAAGTAGTTCACTTGAGAACCACCCCTCGGAGGCACTGGCTGGCAGGACACTGTCAGATTGTTTCCACTACTTTGCTTTAAAACCATACAGGAATGGCATTTATAGTTTCATTGATTAAAAATAATTTGCCCTACATTTAGGGAGACAATGTCTTTGTATCAAGATAATGGGATCTAGTGTCTAAAAAGTCAGCAATATGTCCTTTTGTGAAAGCAAGTCTTTAGGAGAAAGGGCACAATTATTCAAAAAGAAGTGTTTGCAGGAGAGACTGAACATTGTAGCTGGCTGGAGATCTGCCTTGTTATGGATATTCAAGGAATAAAGATGTGTGGAGGCAAGGAAATTGAGGATTGACGAGAACGGATAATGAGACCCAAGCCTATAACCTCCAGCTGAAGTCTGACCTGAAAGGCAGAAGAAAGCAGAAGTGCCAGGTGTTAGGAAACAACCGGCCACCTCAGCTGATCCTGATACGTGTCCTCACCTCAAAAGCCATCAGTAAGGCCCAGGAGGCCCACATGAAGAGTCTGTGCTGTGCTGTCTCTGCTGGATACAAAGCCCCTGATTAAGACAGGGTCCTTCTGACGATGCTACTCAAGTGATACTTGGACTGCACACATACAGCTAAAGGATGAACACACACATTTTTCTTTTGCCAGATCTGGCAAATAAACTTCTTTGCACAAGTGTCTGAATGGGTGCTCTCCATTTCACACCATCACTGCTCTCCCACTATGGGTAAATTCAGCCAACAGCACTTTTTTATTATTTATTCATGCAAACACTCCACTGACTGCAAGAGGTCACAGAAGTCATGAGCCTACAGAAATAATATGACTACTCCTGCATACAGACATTGGCATAAGGGGGTATGTTTGCTTTCCCCAGACAAACCAGAGGATGTTGATAAGGGTACAAGGCTTTTCCAGGAGCAATGGGAAAACTGGGGCTTTGGTTTTGGGTTTTTTTTAAGACTTGAAGTATGCAAAACCTCAACAGTGATTTAATAAGCAGAGGGTTTTCTAAAAGCCAAGCAGAGTCCAAAAAATGCTTTTAGATAAAGGTATTAAAATTCAGTGATATGCAAAAGATGGACACTGTATTTTAACCAGCACTACTACAAGGGAGCTACAAAGTATTTTGAAGCTTAAAATTAAAAAATGCCAACACAACAAACACACCCCAAAACTATTCCAACATCTTATTAAAAAAAAATTTGTGAAAGTGAAGGCAGTGCTGCCCTGCCTGCAGAACCATCCCAATTCTTCCCACTTCCACAGATCCAACACTAACAAGCAGGTACTGTCCCCTCCTGCCTGCTCTGCAGCTTCAATAAACACTGCACTGTGAGATTAACAGCTCCTGCTCCAGCTAGCTGAAGCCTCACTGATTAGAAAATACACAAAGCACTTGCCACCCTGGGTGGATCAGATGAGTGTGCTACCACCTACAGAAGTAGCCTGTGCCTTGAAAGGGATGAAGCACATCTACAAACCCTGATTTCGATTCTAGTCTTGACTTTCTCAGTCTTCTGGATGGCTCAAGACAGATAATGGCTTTCTTTTGCCCCTTACAATGATGAGGGGAGGGAATAATCTCTGGCCTTACATGAGTGCTACAATGGAAAGACAGCTTAAGCATTCCCTCAATGAAGTCAGAGTTAAACATAATGAACACACAAGGCTCTGTTAGCTCAGTGTGATATTTACAGGCCAGACTCTACCTGAAGATTTGATAGCAAGAAACAAATATTCTCCTTGTGAAACAGCACACAGGAAACAGAAGTAATGGATGCACTAAAGATCTTTAAAACAGTATTATTGCTGTGTTCTGGGCTAATTAGGCCCATACAATTTGGTACAAAATTAATCATCTAGGACTGTAGTAATAAAGTCTCACTTGGAGGCTGCATCTCTGCTTGGCATAGGCCCAGGCACACTCACTATGTCACATTGCTGAAAAACCATGGGGAAGAAACAGAAATAGTCCTCTTTTCTACCCATGTGCCCCAGGCATTCTCTCCATCACACCAAACAAGGAGAGACATCTCCTGTCACAACTCTGCTCAATTTAGTGCAGGTACAAGAGATTTTTCTGTGCTCTTTCAGTTATGCAGCAACTAAGAGTTTCATTACAGTATCAAATTTCTATTGCAATTAGCTTTATTTGCTCTTAGTTCTTGCTCCCAAAAGACACACTAGATACTAAAATAGATAAGACTAGTCTAAAATAAGACATTGACTCTTATTGACTGAATAATTTTCTCATTGACAATTAAATGAATGCAAACTACATAAAGTTAAACAGTAATGACTTTTCTATAAAGCTTCTAGTAAGTGAATATTGGTACTGTTAATTGCTATTCATTCTAGCTTAGCTATAGTTTGTGATATAGACAATTGCAGTACTTTTCACCAAAAATGCATCCAGCTCAGCCATGCTCTGTTTCCTATTAATGTCACCTCTTGTAGAGCTGGGGGCACACACAGACTGGAGGCATCTGTTACACGCTGCACAGGGCACCGCAGGCGTCTCCGGTTCAGGCAGCCAGGGTGAAGGGGTAGGGGCTGCTGAGGAGAAAACACATTGCAGCCTTGCTGTGCCTCTTATCCCCGTTCAGCTCCACTGAGGATGCCAGAATGCCCTTGCCTTTGCACCTTGGGAATGTCAGGAGGACGAGACCACTCTCAGTTACTGCACCGGTAACAAAGTATTCAGAAGCAAAGGAAGAGTATTCATGCCTTCTTCCTTTCTGCTTCTCATCAGGAGCAGGACCAGACATGGGTTAGTCCCAGTTCTACACAGTAATATAAAATCAATATAATCACAGTGAACTTTGTCACCTCTGCTTCAGCTGAGTAGGTTTTTCATTCGGGTCCCTTGCCATTTTTCTCCCTGAAAGTAAGTTCTTCAGTTTCCAGTCTGCCTTGAAATGAAATAAAGCCATCCTTGCCTTCAACACAGCACGTAAGCAGTCTCTGAAGAAATGCAAGACACAGAGCAAACTTCCATCATCTGCACATCCCTACATTCGAACATAATGATTTCCATTAAATATTTAGGAGTCAAATATTTATATCCAGTCAATTAAATTAAGCATTACTTATCCTCCTGGGAATTCTTACTCTCCCTCAGCACAGGAGAGAGGACCAAACTGCATTTCATATACTTACTAACAACACAGTAACCACTAAGACTATAAAGAAATCCTTCCCACTGGATGCCAAACACACAAATCTAATATAAAAGAAGATACTAAGATCTCATTGCTAGCCAATATAAATAAATGACCATCTCTGCCCTGAGGGGTTTACAGTATAACTCCAAGAGACAGTAAGATATGGGGGAAAAAAAAGGGGGAATGATGTAGGAGACCCTTTCCACAGATACACATTCCCTCTGGAATACAGGCAACTGGTAGATCTCAGAGGCCACAGAGTAACACCCCCAGAAAAGCAGCAGCTGCTAGTACCAGAAGATCCTACCACCAGACTGTTACTGTAGGTCAGAGTGGAAGGATTTACAGCTAGCATTTCATACAGAAGAAATCACCAGCTAAGACTTTGTTAATCGTGTTATCATGCGTACTAATTCATACATCTCTCCGACAGCAAAACCTTTTTATTACAGAATTCCAAAAACCAATACTTGAATTTTAAACTTTAATATGAACTTACATTTTAAAACATTAAATTATCCAGTGAAGCGGACGTGAATGTGAAAAAAAGGCCATTTCCTCCATCATTTCATTAAATTTGAAAGTACTTATTTATTTTAATAAGTCAAGATGTCCTTATGCCAGGAAATTAACATCAAAGAATGTTAAATATGCCCAGTATCACTTAAAAGCCTGTGGAGTATTATGCATTTTCAAAAATAGCATAACTCAGCAAAACTTCTCTCATCAGTTACTTTTTATTACAGTTTCCAATAGTACTTTGAGGATAAAAAAAGCTGAAAATGTTTACTGTGCTCTGCCCACCAGTTCATACCAAAATCATAAGATGCAATGTTGAATCTAACCTCCAGACACCACACCACAAGTACCTTCCCTAATTTAAGATCTTCTGTTAATGCCAAACAGATGGTTGTCTACCATGAGCTCTTCCG
>NW_009953089.1:1499592-1528054 GCF_000747805.2 Chaetura pelagica | reverse complement strand
CGAGGACTTCTGTGTAGACCTCCTTCATTGGCACATATGATCAAGAACATGGATGGCCTCAAACAGAAAGGTTGCAGGGACTTGGACTGTTTCCTCTGAACAGTTACACCTCACTTAGCACAACAGGATGGAATTGTCACTAATATTTTCATCACTTGAACTACCCAGACATTCTCCAATCTTAAGAATGCATCTGCTGAAATTGCAAGGACTTCCTTGCAGAAGCAGGACCTAACTGGCATGTATTCTGAAAAGCTACTTGTGAGATCTTGCAGTTTTGAATAGGGGCTCAAAATGGATTAGCCTAATTTCCTAAAGAAACATGCATTTGAGCCTTCTATTACATCTGTTCTACCAATTCCCCTTCCTTCCCTCTCCCACCACTTTTGACCCAAACTGACCAAATCAGAGGAAAATGGGTGGTCTTGCAGGTACAACCTTGCCAGCAGTTTTGTGAAGTGTACACATCAAGATGGGGAGCAGTGACAGGAGCACTACTGCAAGCAATGAAAGAAGCTCAAAGCTTCTTAGCCATAGCAGACTCTTCATAGGAATACAAAGCACTTATCTGCTTTTAGACCTACACAGTTGTGGCTTTTTTAAAAAAGCAGAAAAAGGGAAGGCTCTTAAGTACCTTCTCCAGCTCATAGCTCTCACCTCATTACACCCTGCTTCAACTCTTCATGCATTTAACATCAAACCATCTCTCAGTTGGCTTGTTCAAATTTAAGGTAGAGGCAACTTCTGTGTTTGCACTAAGAGCAATCAAGTCCTGCAGACATCTGGGAAGCCCTTGTGCAAGATAAACAGTAACTGAACTACACATGCTGAACCCTTCTTTACAGAAGTGACATCCAATTCTCTCTGCAAACTTATCTTCACATAGCAAATCCCCTTCCTTAGTAATCAGCCTGTGATAATACTATATCATGCAGATAAGTTTCTCAGTTTCAAGTCAGCAGCAACAGAAATATAAGTTAGGCGTACGATCTGAAGTGCCACAGAAGCTTCCAAGTTGGAATCTATCTGAAACGCTCATGTCACCTCTGGTTAGAAGCAAACTATCCTCTGGCCTGTATCAATGGCTTTTCATGTCCCAAGAGGCCAGAGACTGCAGCAGCAGCCTGAGCCACACAGCCACACCTCGGGAGCAAATGACAGTATGTAAAACTGAACATGAAGTGGTCTAAACTCTCCATGACTTCACTGCTGTTGTTGTTAGCTCAGGGTACATCTTATTTCTGTGCTTGAGGAATATATTCACACACTTGCAAAGCAAATCATGTAACCTAACATTAGATTCTTCATTCTGAGTGTGTCCACTTACCAGTCTGTTCATCCAGGAGCTCGGCACGTGGGATTGACCCCAGTGCTCAAGGACCAGATGATATGAAATACAGCAAAGGAGTCCTGCAAGGTCCTGATCCAGCATGTGCTCAACATTTAAGGAACCTTTGTCACCTCAGCTCTAGCTGTGAGCATATTATGGGTGAGTTGGGGAGCAGATAGGAGACATTTGTTCTACTATTCCACCTAGGAAAAGCAACAGAAACTGCAGTCTGTAGGCCAATACAGATCACCATCAGGCCTACATTTGTAGGAATGCTTCATTTTCTGTTCATTTCTGAGGAAATTTACAGACTTAAGACAGTTGAGAAAGTCTCGGAAGTGAGTCAGAAATAAAGAACCCAATTTGAAACAGCTCCTCCTGAGCTTTCTGGCAGCTGGACAACTTGGATGTTGGCCTGAATGCCCTAATTACAGCAAAGTAAAAAAAAAAAAAAAGTACAGGCCAGCTTCACAGACCTCAGCTCAGCCACACTGGGGTAACCTGAGACACGATACCCTCTCTGTGCCCTCCTAGTCTTTACAACTGTGCTCACAACATGACCTAACCTTGCAGCAGCTATGCCAGGATAGACGTGTATCTGTGTACTGGCCTGCAAGGCTGCAATCCTATAGCAGCGTGGAGCAAACGTACATGAAGACTGGACTTAAATGTAGGGGAGGAAGGTTCCCTCCCTTATGGGTAGAACAGACTGGCTTACGTGAAACTCAGCAATACCGTTCAGAAATAGGCAGGACTTTGAGATGGAGAAAGACAATGTCTGATGGCCATACCAGCAACAGCTCCTTTGGTGGAAGAGTTGTTTCCTCTCAAGTCAGTCCTTCTAAGAATTTTTTAAGGAGCTAAACAGTGCAAAGATCTCTCATCCTTCTGAGGGTTCAACCACAAGAACTCTGTGAGTCAGCGATGCCCACCTGTCCTTACTACGTCAGCTCAAGTTGCAATCATCTCTGCAACAGGGACCTAGGGCTCCTAATTCTTCATTAATTAAACCAGTCATCTCACTAACTGTCCTGAAAACATTATCAGCCCACAGTCCTACTCACCTCACAACTGGGACATGTTAAGAGAGAGTGAGTGGGAATAAATAGTTAGGAAACACTCATTCAGGGTTCAATTGAATTAAACTCACTTGCTTCTTCAGCTCTGCAAAAGCAGGAGCTTGATACTCAGGTTCTCAGGAAGGCTTGACATTACTCTCATACTGCACAGCAACATACTTCTTCAATAAATCATTCCAGTGCCAATAGCCTCCCTCAGAAAAGAAGGCTACAGAGATGACCCTTATGAGTTCAGAGCTAAAAACATTTCCAGAAAATCATTCAAGTGCTGTTTAAAGATGTAATTTATATGCACAGCTCTGCACTCCATTGCAAGATTTCATATTTATTTAATTTGATGGTTAAAAGTGTGCCCATCCAACTCTTTGGACACACACAGTCTTACATAAAAAACTTCATAATTTAGAGCCAAATGTTCAGTGTATAGAATAGGAAAAGAATCTTCTCATTCAAGCCCAACTTTGTTCCAAGCCCACTAGAAAAAAGCTGAGAGCACCAAACAGACAGAGTTTCAACAATGCAGTCAGCACAGGGAGAAATTCAGTTTGTTGCTGAAGGCAGAATTAAGCCCCATAGCTGGATCACCTCCAGGAAGGCCAGTGAGCTCAAGAGCTTCACAGCACCTGTGCTACTGACATGGTCTCCCCCAAGAAGAGGTAAATCTCCAAGGCAACCAAGATCTTTACAGCTAGCATTTGATAAGGTTGGATGTGCAGCCTCAGAAAAAATGCATGGTTCTCTGGGACTCAGGCTGAATTTCCAGTTCTGCTGTGCACTCCATGGGGTATAACAACAAAGTTATCTAAACTACCCAGTCCTTCAGTTGCCACCACAAAAACACATCTACCTCAGAGGCATTACACAAATAAGAACTCCCTCAACTGCTAAGCACTCATACTGCAATACCAAAGGACACTGCAGGACACACATAGATGAGACTATTTAATTCTCTCTAATAGACATGTGACATTCAACACAGAAAAAATATCCAGCACCTCCACCCACCTACAGCAGACACTGCCCCACCAGCAGCTGGCAAGATGCTAGGTGGGAATGCCCTGCCAGCAGCTGCTGCTCCCTCATCCCTCCATGGGGCGGGTACACTCCTCTTCCAGCCAAGGGCTGCTTTTTCAAGGATCATTAAAAACTGCAGGTTATTGATGCCACATTGTGCAAGACGGAGGCACTTCCTGGGGAAGGGGAGAAAAGGGGCAGTTTCTGGGGGTAGAGATACTGAAGATTATCTTCTGAACAGCAACTGGAATGACATAAATCAGCAAAAATAACAGAAATAATTCTAGACCTACTGCAGTACTGGCCTTCTTCAGCCCTTTCATACAAAGACTCCACTTTTATCCTGCAACCAGAATTCTGATTTGTTCCTTGATTTTTTTCATGCGTAGACTATTGCAATAATGTTTGTGACAAGCTACTTTTTTTTCCTCCACACTCTATGAGACTATTCAGAGCTTCCCTGCTCTCTTTGTTTCTCACTACAGTATCTTTCCTGCTCACATACATTTTTCCCCACTATTATTCTCCTCTATGTGTTCAGTTACATAGCAAATCAAGATTGGAAGTTCAATGTATTACAGCAGTAATTCAAGAATCTCAAGGCAACAGCAAACTTTAACTTTCTGTGTATTCTCCAGTCCATTTCCTGAGATTGTATCACAGCTGCAACCCAAAAATTCCACCTTTCTTTTGTATATTTAAAATATAGGCTTTCACACATTTTTATTTCTAAAGAGCTTGACATATTTTGTACTGTTTCCCATTTCGATGCCTAGAAATCAGCTAAACTGACAACTTTTTGCTGCACTTCTGCACTTCCAGTTTCATGAACCAGTGCACTGGTAGTTGTCATTCCAGAGGTCTTCTACTTATGCCCCAGTGTTTATAGTGAAAGAAAATGCAACAAGAAGCAGATTACATCTTTAAAGAAATGAGGGGTCCCTCATTTCCAGCAAAAGCAGCTCTTTGTGCTTCCTCATTTCAGCATAGACAGCCAGAGCTGTGATGGCTGCAGTGCAAAGTAAAAATACTTTGATGTAGCATTGGAACAACTGTATCTGAAGCTCTGAAGATTCCATCTAGCATCTGTTATAGTTATTTTATACTTTTGTGATGTGATAGGGAAAAACTTCATGAAAGAAAGTTGAAGGAACATCTGGTTCTTTGTACCTGTTATATTTAAGCTTGTCAAAGCTACTCATCTGCCAAGGGCCTATCTACTCAAAAACAGTAAAAAGAAATTCAGAGCATTCACAAATCAGATTGGCTTTAATGTCTTTAAGTCATGAAAAACAATCAACTTCCAGAAAGAACCTTGCCAAAAAAAAGAAAACAGGCAATTTACCACAACCATGTCTGACATTTAAAATTTCAGTCAAACATTTCATTAGAGACTGGATATCAGGATTGAAAAACAACAGTACTTGGAATAAACTGTAAGCATGACAAAACAGAAGAGGTGGCAAGAAGAGAGAGAAAGTAGTATTAATGGTATTCAATAAGGAAATAATGTCTGTGTCTAAGTAGAAACTAAATTGCCATCTGAGGTTTTCTTAGCAGATTATTTAGAAACTTGCCAATAGACAAACAAAGTAAATGGCAAGACTCTCAATCAGAGCTTTGCTCCCCAGCAATATGGCTTAATAAAAATGATACAGACTTCTTGGACTGCTTCTGGCAAGGCTGGCTCTCCTTAGAGGCCTGCTAATGCTAAATACTCAACACAAACACGAGATTGTGAATTTCTTATTCACACTAGCTTACAGTTAGGAAGAAACATTCTGTTCTCAGGAACTTGAAAACTTCTTTCTTCATTCTCATGACAAAACCAAAAGACAGTATTTTGTATATGTTACTTCACAATGCAAATAGCTAAAGATTATAAGTATTCTCCTTGACATCCTCCTGGAAAGCAATACAGGTTCTGCAGACAAGTACATCTCCAGTGCCCATTTGTACAGTGCTTGGCTCATGGATGTGAAGTCTCATGGCCCAGCACCATCAGAATACAAACAACCAAAACAAAGATGGCATTGGCAGTTTAGTTCAGAAAACACACAACAGTATACCACTTGCTTTAGCTGTACACATTAAAAATCAGGGTTCATGCTTAGGCAGCAACAGTAAGTTCTCAAGCTATGTTTTTTTCATGTTTCTCTTGTCAAAGAGTGTAGCTCGAATTCTGGAGCAACTGTTACTCTAATAATATTGCTCATAGAAATTAGTGCATCCCAGTCGGCTTCAGTGGGGTTCAGTGAAGGCTACCATTCTTCTCTGATGAACACAGATAAAAATATTCAAAGCTCAGTTTACTGATCAGATATTAATGGGAATATTTTTTTTCCATCTCTTTCAGTTTAGTTCCCCTTGACAAAGTCAGCTTAAAAGTGAGGAAGGGAGACAGGCAGAACCTGCTCATTTTGACCACCCTGCACTTACCGGAGATGAGTCCCCTTCCAGAGGAATGCTAACTGAGCACATGGTATGCCAGAGTTGTGGTCAATGTCAAGATTTATTATCCTGAGGGACAGAAAGAGTGAAATACTGACCATGGCAAATAGGCCATTAGTTACCTCTCAGCTCAATATGTCTTGATGCCTTTCCTTACTATGTGCTGATTATTTCCTGTCCAACTCACATTAGCAGCCTATTTAATGAGAACAATCTAAGCAAAGTGGGAGAAATTCACACTTTTACAAAAGACATCAGTAAGTTACATTTCATCACAGTTAACACCATTTGCTATTCTTTCAGGAAATAACCTTTACTGATCTTTCCTGTTTTAATGCCAGCAATTGCTTTTGAGAAGAACACTCAATTCTTATATTCATCACTGGTAATATTTTAAATAATAGCATCTTAAAGGACAGCAATAAATGCCTAAGTGTTGTAGGACAAAGTATTCACACACTGACAGTGTCCACTAGCATGACAGCACAGTCACAGTTCCTATTCTTAATGGACACTTTTGCCTACTCACAGGGTTATTCCTACTCTTGTGAAGCCTATTTTTCTTCTATTAACTTCTACTAGTGTTCATGGTAGTTGCACAGAATCTTGGAGAGAAAGGATCCAGCATTTTAGGCAGAAAAAGCAGTAAGGACACCCAGAAAGAACAGAGGCATCGTAAGTCGTGCTAATAATTTCACACAGAAAATAAGAAATCAAGGTACAACAAGGAAAGAGATGCCTTGAACACATCATAAGATGAAAGAGAAAAAAAAACAACCAACTATGCATTTTCTACATTGTGTTCTCTTCACAAAGTCATAGTGAAATGAAGTAAAAAGAACAGTATACATCCTTGGTCAGTGTCTGCTTTTTTGTTCTCTGAGAAGCCCAAATTATTTGATTACTTAAAAGAGAGTATTCCTTGAATGAATCAGCTTGCAACACTGATGGCAGAACAGCCATCAAGACACCAGGGTACACCAATGCTGCCAGCACCAGCACCACAGCTTAACTGGGAAACTTCAGTGATGAAAGTGCCACCGCTTACAACAACCTGCCCCAGGACAGCACAGCCTCCCATTCCACACCAGTCGATCACACATGTTAATACTAGAATAATTAAATATCACATCTTATATCTGAAGACTCCAAGAGGACTTTCCTAATTTGAATAACAGAGCAATATTTCCCCATAACCACTTCTGTTTTTCCACAATCTCATGCAATGATTGTCACATTAATTTTACATACTTGTTTTCAGAAAAATAGATTTGAGTAGGCATAGGCCCTTTAGAGCTACTATCACTTAAATAAAAGCACCTGCGTCAGCATCTCATACCATAATGTCCTCCTAAAGTCCTGACCCTCTCACTACCCATTTTTTGGGCTTCTGCAAGGCTAAATAGGGTCTGCTTAGGTCACCAGCAAAGTGTTCTCAGCACTGACAGATGCAACACTTGACACTGAGAGGTCTGAAATATTATGCTCTGTGAAGTAGCATACATTACACAAGGGAGGGCAGTCAGAAAGGCCTAGATCTCGTAGACATTTCAATTGCATATTTCTGTAAGATTTCTTTTCAAGGTTTGCTTTGGGTTTTTGTTTTAAAAAATGGCTTATATATTTACAGAAATTTTACTATGTTGATGACAAGGCACCTGAACTGCTATCTGTACTATTAGCTGTATTAGAAACACATGGGGTTCTGTTGCAATTATAAGGATGAGCTAAAAATAATTTCAAACTTGCGCATTCAGGTTTTAGTCTAATAGAAAATATTATTGTGAAAAGCCTGCACAGAAGCACATTCAGGATCTACACCTACTTCTTGCTTTGACTGTGCTGTTCCTTTTCCATATTCCTGTAGTAACATGTCCAGTTGCAGTTCAGGAAGACCGTAAGATCATGGAATAAATATTTGCCAAAACATACACAAATACACACATGCAGAGAAATCCCCCTAGCAGTGTAGTTTGAGCTTCCTGAAAAATCCTAAAAAGAACATCTAGGAGATTTTCAGTCTCTGTTCAGCCTTGCAGTTCCTATTAAAAGGCAAGTTAGTCTTCTGTTTTCAGTGTTTGCCCATTTCTGAATTTGGTTTTAAGAGCTGCTAGCAAAGACTTAACAAAGTTTCTGTTGAAAGGTTGATGGTGTTTCCTTCTGTCTTTTTGACAGAACCCATTTTAAAATGGGCTTTCATTTAATTATCTAGTCTTTATTTTTACAAATTTTATTTCTGAACTGGAATAAATGTTATAGTCAGAATAGTGTCTGGAGACAACAGGCTTATTTTAGAAGGCTTAGAAATCCTTTCATTTACAACCATACAGCAAATCAAGAGCTGAGGCCAGCAGATGTACAGCTAACCAGAGGGGAACTGGCCTAAACGTCTGAGCACAGGGAAGCAGCCTACCAGATAATGGCTGTAACAGAGCTTAGAAAGCATTGACACAGACTAATTGCTTATTGCAAAGTTGCCACTCTCTGTAGGCTCATTTGGTGCAAACTTTCTCTTCATGTCCAAAACCCTTCCCTCAGGACAAAGGTTGTTAGTACATAGACTGCTTAGCCAAGCCCTGCTTAGGGTTCTAGGAAATATTCTACGGAAAGGAAAAGCAAGGAGAAAGAAATAGATAACATGATCATCCTCCTCACTGTGCTCAGCTAGAAACAAACATCTGTCTGGCATCTGGGCTCTGCCACCCACCATTTATTCCGATCTCCAACCTAAATGCAGAAGCTAAGCATTTTCATTACCTCAGGCCCCCTCAGTGAGCAAATATGGACAGAAGACATCAGCTAAGAGAGGCTAAACTGGCTGAAAACCCCCCATATAGCTGCAAGGAACCAAGTGAGGGGAGGAAAGTGAGAAAAAACTTATAATGAGACTCCTGCAGGAAACAGCGTCAAGCCTGGAATAATCCTTTAGAAATAACCATGTCATTTCCAAATCTCTACTTGCCTTTTCCCTCCCAGACACAACCCAAATCCCTGCCTCCATCTTAGCAATCACACTTGCGATGTGATCCTACTCCTTCTGCTCCCAGGCCCTTTCTGTGGGACCTGGCAGGGCAGAGCTACTCCTTTTGAAGGGAGAGACCACAACGTGGCTCAGGAGGACACCAAGATCTCCATCCACTTCCAGGATGGGCTCGCTCAGGTGCAGTACAGCCAAGTACACCACACACAAGCTGTACAGCCAGGACATGCAGACCCTGGGCTGTTTGCTCACACCTCTGTTTCATGTCACAAACCCCCTGGCGAAGACTCATGTTTTGCACCTGGAATAGTTGGTCCCAAACCAGGTTTCCCTGGAATGGTATTTCAACTCAGACTGCTCAAACAGCAGCCTGACAAAGCATCCTGAGAAAATTATATTATATCCTCTTCTGGTTTCTTGACAAGTGCTGGTAAATATATAATCTCCCCCTTTTCCATTCCCTAATTTACTCCTTTTATCAGAAATAGTGACAAAAAGGTTCTAATTAGATAGCACTAATCAGGTAGAATGGCATGAGACTGACAGCTGAGAAAATCAGTATCAGTTCTCTGTAAAACAGATTGGCTATTTTCCTCACAGAAGCAGGAGATTTATCAAGAGACAAAAGGATGCAAATCCCCCAAAAGATAAGGTATAATTACACATCAGGGTTATACATTTTATTTTGACAAAAATCTAAATGGATCTGTGGGTGGTAAAAGCTTTTTTTGGAGGGGTGAACAAGTGATATTACTCATAAAGGAAGAGCACCACCGTCACAAAAACAGAATTAGGAAACCGGGTATAAACCCTGGCGCATAAACTGGGTCTGTGGTGTTTTATTGCTTTTGTTGGTTGGTTGGTTTGGGGTTTTTTTTGCTTGTTTTGGGGTGGGGTTTCTTCCTTCCCCTCCCTTTTTTTTTTTTTTTTTTTTAAGCTGAGACCCCAGTAACTCAAGGAGTTTGACACACATGACAACAGAATAATTCCACTAGTGTTTTATCATTTTTCAGTAACAGAAACAAAAGAAACCTGCCAAGTGGAGCTTAACTTTTAATATTTTATACAAGACAGCAGATAGGAACTGGCCATTCATTTCAACATTTCAGAGATTTTTCCTCTATTTGTTTATTTCTACCTGTTATGAGTTTGGGAGCTTAAAATCTAAAAAAGTTATATTGAGCTGCATTAAGGGAGCATATCTTGTGGCAATATTTGCCCATCTGATAATATCAAAGTTAACAAAAAAGTGGTTATTTGTCCTCTATTAGTAAAATATTTACATTTATGTGACTTCATTTGCAAATGAGACAACTTGTATTTTGAGATGTAACAGAGACAACTTGTGACATCTGATATTTTCTGCATTAATGGAAAAACCTCTAAGCTTATCTATAATAATTTGTTTCCAGTGCAATTTATGGCCTGTATAAAAGAGGAGTTGGCAGTCAAAAATTAACATTTGCCTTTTTATCTGCTATCAGTATTCAGACTTCTTAAAGATAATATTGTTCCTTCAGCTAAATCTAAGCCTGCACAACATTCCTCTTGGACAAGCACCAAACATTTGAAACTCATCTCAGATCTTCCAAAAAAGCACACACAAGCTCGTTTTGATGCTTGAAATCTTCAGAAAAACTTTATAAGTATTAGACATTTTTCCTCAGAGTCAACATAACTTCTAACATGATTTCAAGTTGTTGGTTTTTTTAATAACTTCAAATACAGACCTGGAATTTTCTAGACCTGAACCAACTGTCAAACTATATATCAAAGACATCATTCTGAAGTATATTTCAATTTGTGGCATCTCAAAACTGTGCAGGCACATCAGGTTTTCCATAAGACTTAAAAGAGCAGTGGGACAAATCATAAAATACCCTCCCAATATCCTACCTACAGAACTTCACACATCCTGGTGTGATGCTCCACTGGCAGGTCTCATTGTCATCATTATATGCTACAGCAAAAATATATGCTTACAAAGAAATTTGTGTAAAATGTCTAGGGTTTGGTGTTTTTTTTAATCTGGATGTACATATGGATGCTTAGAGTTTTCCTAGCTGGCTTGCAAGGAACCTAAGAAAGGAGAGGATAAGCGTACAGGGAGTTTGCAAGGAAGTCAGCAGAAAAAAATACATTGTAAAACCAATTTAAACTGTTTCTGAGCATAGTAGTAACAAAAACCAAGTAAATAATTTGCTTGTGGAGATATTTCATGTTTCAGCCTTCAGAAGAAGACAACTCACCCGAGTATGCCCAGTAAGGATCCCCCGAAGCCTTTCGCCTCCGTATCTGCACGGAACTACCATGTCTGTTTTCATGCAGGGAGCCAACATAACCTTCAGTCAGAGCTGGAAAGAGAAGGAATCATTAGGAAATTGCTATTTACTCCCTCAAGTATACAATGTGAAGCTTAAATCTTTGTTAAGCAGACACTACAAACTTGGCATTGCTAAAAAAATATTAACAAGCCTGTTCCTCATGAAAACCCAGCATTCCATTTATTTTCCTTTTTGATTTCTACTTTGACAAATACCTGCATAACTCCAGTAATTTCCATAAAGGAATTCTGATATACACAAGCATGTAAGTATGAGCCATGAGATATGACCAAGCTTTCTCCACCTACACCCCAAAAAAGATAGCTCACTTTGCTAGTGACTACCAACCTGCTAATGGTAATTCAACACAGTTATCAAGATCTTTAAAAGAATATAGATACAAGTATCTGCAATATGCCAGTACAGTTGTCATAACTGCACATATGGTAAACCACAGCTGAAAATACCACGCAGAGTTTATCAAATTAATCTCCTGCATGTAAAGCCTGCAGACCTGAGACAACAGGACACTGGGTATCAGCCTCACAGTGAGCAAGGCTCAAGTAACATCTCCTCATCAAACTCCCTCAAGCAAGGCAGCCAGGTAGCACTGCCCCCCAGCCAGAGGACAGTTGGGTATGTCAGACAAAATACCAGTGTGCAACACCAAAGCCTCACAACACAGAGAGGCCAGTAACTAAGACATCTTTGTAAAACTTCACAAGCTAGAGGGAATTAATCAACCAAACCAGAATGGAACTCATCCTACGTTGCACCCCAGTTTGTTTCTTTTATACTTTTTTTTTTCCTTGTAAAGGAACACATAGCTTCCCTGAGAATGTAGGTTGTTTGGGGGTTTTATGTGCAGATTTTGCTTATTGCCTCTGTGCATCTGACTGAACCAGACTGGAGGTGGGTTAATTCACAAACACCAGTAAAAAGTCTGTAATAAATTCAACTACCCTTCTCAGAGCACCACAGCTGAAAACTTTCATACTATAATAAAGGCACACAAAGAGACCCTTAGATCTGCAGTGGCAGAATATGAAAAACACGTATGCACCAACTGACTCCACAGAAATTTAGGTTCAACTGATCCCAAACCACTTACTTGATCAGTAAGAAACTAGCTGAATAATTCAAATTAAAACTTTAGAAAACCATGTAAAGCACTGCTACCAGTATGCAGTCACCAAGCACTGTATTTCCTTCTGTTCACAAGACAATTACAGCTGAGCTGAAATGAAGCTTGTAACAGGACTTTATTGAACATCAAGCACCAGTAACTCAGAATTTGGCTTTCCCTCCCTTTAGAAAAGCTTTCAGGCAACACCCACTTTGTACCACAGTAGCAGAAAGCATGCTGAGCCTGAGGCCTCTCCATCTAAGGACAGCTTGAAAGACAACCTTCACTCTTCAAGGCGGACCACGGTTTTCTGCAGATACTGGAATCTTAAAGTGGTAGGAAAAGTCATGCAATCTCAGGAAAGACATCACAGTTTTGCCCCTGCCAAATTTTGCCTTGTGCAAGCAAAGATACTAAATGTGCAATTTATTATGAGCCTTCAATATGAATGAGTTTTCCAGATTTCTTGGCAACCTTCTAAATGTTAATTCTCTCCAAGATGTGAACAAGAGATGCTGGAACACATCATGCTACCAGGATTTGTAGACAACACTATGTCATATACCTTATTTTCCTCTTTTGATTTACCCTAATGAATCTTCCTCATTGGGAGGCAACAGGCACTCATTTCAACAGGAAAGAACAGGTAAGGGATGTGAAGCCTCAAATCCTTTTGATAAAACAACCAAACATTACACCTGACCAAAGATCAGGAACAATAAAAACTCCAAGGAAGAGAATGTGGAAATAACCTAGGGGGATGGCTGGAAAGACTATCCAAAAGAAAAAAAGGCCTGCTTACTCATTTAAAAATCTCATGTGCTGAGAAATATACCTAAAATCCCTCCTTATTACAAAGTGAAAGACAGCAGCTTAGTTCCAAGCGTCCTCTACATAGAAGAAGCAAATGGTTGTGGAGTGTTTCTTGCCCACAAAAATGTATTCCCACAGACAAAAGAATTCACCTTGCTTCCTCCAAGGAATAGGGTATGCCTGCAGGTATCTGCTCAGTGAGCCCTTCTGTGCACCTTTACCATCAGAAGAAAGACACTGTGTATAAATAATCTATATTTGTTGAAGGCAAAAAGGCTCCAAGTCAGTGTGAAACATCTGAAGTTGTAAACCCCTTTGTACTCCTAGCTTGAACCGTCAAAAAGCCACATGGCAACCATGGTGTGGCTATGAATCATACCATTGATTTTTAGTATCCTCTGTGCAGAAAATTAAATTATGTAAATCCAAGCCTTTAAGAATGCCTAACTTTAATGTGAAATTGAACATTTGCTTCAGTCAGCATCTTATTTATGCAATTAAAAATGTGACATTCTAGTGAAAATATGCAATTTTAGTTTTCTGCATGGAGAATAGATTTGTACATTAATCTATACCTATACATGGTGAAGAGCTGTACACAAACCAAGAGGGGAGCTCAAGTATTTGTCAAGAGAACTGTGGAACTGCTAAATATCTTCTGTAGGACTGAAAGAGAAACAAATTGGAACATGCTGTTCTAAATAAAATCCTGCATCACTGCTAGGCAGCCCAACACCAATGTCAATAATCCCCTTTCAAACATGCAATAATTCAGTAGTTGTTAGCTATTTAGAGAAGACAGATGTTTCCTGGATAGCTAACTCTGGGGAAAGGATGATAGGTCGAGATCTCTGCCCATGCTGTGAACTGGAAAGGTAACAGTCTGTCTCTATCAAAAATCAGGACACTCCTTTTTCCCTCAGTTGGCTCTGTTCCCCAGCCCTTTCACAGCACAGCCATGCATTGCTGCATGGGGCCACACAAACACTGTGGGAAATAATATCTATTGTTGGCAATATCTTATACTGGTAAAGTCAACAGGAAAACACAGACTCGATCTCATGGTGCTTTTGCTCAGGCTGTTAACTGGGGTCAATGGACTCCCTCATATTGAAGAAATGCAACATACAGAACAGAGCATACAGTGACTTTTTAGACACAAGTTTGGAAGAGCCTAAGCATTTAAGTCAAGTTATTTCAAAAAAGAAAGTGCCTTGTATATAAAAACAACCTTCTGCTTCAGGCAGCATCGTTACTTTTTCCAGATTTTTTTGAGGGGCTAGGGATGTACCAAAACAATTTTATACAACCAATGAAAAGTTAACAGGCATTTAAGTGTTGCTGAATCTGCTTCTTTCACTGAAAATACACACAGCTAAAATATTTTGTTTAGCTACAGCCATTAGTGTACATTTCATTTTCATGAACTGCTCCCATTGCACCATTTCACAAGATACACGTGCAAATAAGTGACTCAAACTCCACTGACATCTTCCAGTGTTTCTACCAACTAAGCACATTTCAGATAAAATATTTCAGGAAGTTTGATTAGCACCAACTGCTACAGGTTTCCACCAGTCTTTTTCAATGGGGAAACAGTTAACAGCTCAAAACCAGAGAGCAGCCAAGTGGTATCCTGCTTCACTCCTGCAGAATTGGATGCTGGAGAAAAGCCAGCAATAAGACCAGCTGGACAACATGAAGCAAACACAGGGAGGCTCCTCTCTTCTGGGATCCCTGGAAAAGCTGGGGAAGTGGAAATCGAGACAACAGGAGAGGCAGGAACATACTCCAGGAAGGCTCAAAATGGAGCAGCCAAAATAGAGGGGTGAAGTGCAATATAGACACAAACTGAGCAAGAGGCAGGGAGGAAAAGAAGGGACAACAGAAGCCCTTACCCTGCAAGGTTTCATTTGATACATCATGCCAGTGCTGATGGCAGAGGAGTAATGAAAACCATAAGTCTGAGACTTGCAGATACACGATTAAAAGAGAAGGGGACTGATCTCACACTCAGATACACAAGCATGAAATCAAATCCTGAGCAACTCCTCTGGCTGCTGGTGCCTCTGAAGCATAACACCTGCAGTCAGTGGAGTTGTGCTGTGCCCATCAGAACTGCTCCTGCAAGGAACAGAGGATCCTTCAAAGCTAACATGGAGAAATCTTACACACTATTTCATATGATTTTAATCGGTCCTGAACACTACATGATTTTAGATGATGTGCCAAATGAATCAACCCGTGCAGCGTATCTGCAGAGAGCAAACGCAAAGCAATGCTGGGACATGCCTTAGCATTCTGATCAGCTTTCCATTTCCTCTGTCTCAATGTATTAACTTTCCAATAAAAAATATTTGATAAGTGCCCTCAAAGGTACGATAAGGTAATTCCTGCCTGAATACCTTCCTGGTATTCATAGCTCACATGCAAACACTAAATTTTATCCCCAATCTACCTTAAATATAAAGCTATTATACTATTCAGAGAGATTATACCCTCACTGTTAGTGTTTAAAAGGTATCAAACAATCAGTTCTGTAAGAAAAATCCTTTAAGGTCAATACTTTATATCTGAATGGTGAAAACATTAGTTATGATGATAGTTTCACTAGTTTGTGTGCCAAACTCAGGTTCTTTTAAGCCTGCTATGAAGACAAGGGTTGCACACAAACCTGTTTTCAGCTGTTCCGATTAAAACAGTACATAGCCAAAGGTACACACATTGTCCAGCTCAATCATTCTGTGATTTGTCACTCTGGACTATACTAGCAGCTGACTCTGTTTTAGTCCTAGTTCCTAATGCGGACACACTTTTTAACTGATGTAGTTCCACCTGGTGCTACTGCTGGAAAACAAGTCAGCCCTTGGAAACAAGAAACTTAACTAGTGGAATCTGAAGTAGCGTCACACTATGAAAGCACTTAAAGCAGGGAGGTTAAAAATAAAATCTTGTTAGTGTGTAGCAAAAAAGCACTAAATCATAACAAATGCTAGCAATTAGTTCTGCATCGAATCAATGCCTGTAGAAAGAAAACTTGTCAAAACCAAGAAAACCACTCTTTGTTTGAAGACTGCACAACACCGCATTTTTAAAGGGGGAGGGGGCATAGAAACATTACCTGGAGGGCTTTTGTGTCATCTCTTAAATGGTGTTTAAGAGATCAGTGAGCCAAGACTCTTGGCCATCTGCAAGCCTAAAGCTTCAAGCAAAACGAACACCAACAACAAAAAAGCAGCAGCATCTTTATCAAGGTCATTTACCATATTTTTAATTGGGCTGTGCTAAAGAGAAGCAGGTAAGCTGAAGACATTGCAGTGCTGAGCACTATAACACGCGCTCTGCTGAAAATTCCAGGCAATGTCTTCAAATAAATGCTGTCAAATGGGGCAGAAGAAAGAAAAAGGGGGAGATGGGCACACCTGAAAAGAAATATACAATATTAAACAATTAAAATATTTTGGTACAGTTAAAATGAATAATGGTTAAATTCATCTCTCTCAGCTCTTTCACAGACAGCTTCCTAAACAAAACGAGGCTATTTGCCTTAAATATTTTACCACCCTTTGACACCAAATGAATCTAAAAATGTTTCAGGAACAGCTAATGCATTTCAATAGTGTATTACTTCTAAACAGACTCTTCAGCCACGGATTCCCATAGTTTGCAGATTGTTTGATACCTTGCCAGAAAGGATGAAAGTTAAAACAGCACATGGTGGTCAGAGAGCATCAACAAATTCTATTCTGAATGAGACTTCTTCCTTTGATTATGCTGCAGAGATTTCTTCTGATTATCAGATAAAGACAAAATCTATTCTCCAAGGAAGGCACAACACAATTCTCACAGCTTTACATTAATGAAATAAGGGAGTTACAGATCACAAGTTACTCGTGAGTAATGAAATACCAGAAACCCAGATGCTACATCTGCCAAGAGGTGTATATCCCTTTCCCAGATAACAGACACCCAGGCAGCCCCTAATTCCTGTTGGAGCACAATCAATAGGTCTATTCCTAAAAATCACATGGGGACTTTTCACACCATTCTTTCTCTGTTGTTCACATGTCTGACAGATGATGTGGTAATAGTACAAATCCTAAAAACAAGAGCATAAACGCAGAGCACAGCAGGGCTTCACAGGAACTGACCAGCAGATTGCAATTTGAAGATGAAAAATAGTCCATGGAACACCCTCTCAAACTGTAGGGATTAAATCAACTAGCAGAATTCAAAGTCCTTATCCCAAACATGAATACAGCAGTCACTAGGTTCATTAACCCTTGGTGACCTGCTGAGTTCAAAGCCAACAAGTGTAATGCAATTTTGCATTGCTCAAATGTATCAACGCAGTGGAAGTCCCAAAGCATTAGATAGAGCTGCCACAGAGAAGCAACAGAACACAGATTGTTCACTGCAGCATTTTTCTTATAAGAGATGGAGTTGAAGGGTGACAGAAAAGTTTCCTATTCCAGAGCAAGCTTTATGCCAGAGCTGGACAAGGACACACAAGTGTGCCACAAAGCCCAGGGCTGTCAGGTGCTCTCCAGCAGAGCAGGTGCTCTCCCAAGGAAAAGCCAACTGAAGTCTCCTGATTCACAACAAGCTCCCACAAATCCCTCTCTCAGCCTGGTTAGCTTTATAAACAAGATGAGCAAAGCTCATTAGTGAGACAGCAAAGCAACTTCAAGTTTCATTAATGATGCCCCATTAAGGGGACTCAGAAAAAAAAAGCTTGGGAGGCCAGGAAGAGACAGATGCTTCCCAATGATTAGAAGGGGCTTGTTTTTGCATTTTCATGGCTTACACTCTGCTGGCATCAGCTGTACAAGATATGACATAGCTAGTGAATTCAGAGCACTGATGTCAACTGGCATCACTTGCAGCACTTGTGCTAGAAATAAGTGAAGTCAGCCAGTTAAAAAACAGTGCCAAAAATTTCCATCTCAAGATAAAAACACACAAATTAAACCAACTGCAACATTATTCCTACCAGGAGTAGAGTGCCCTGCAGCAAAGCTTCTACCAGAGAAATGGGGGAATACCCTTAGACTAATGGTTCCCAAACTGCAGTATGTGAATGCAAATCTATCAGTGTGTGAGCAACATGTCATGAAAAAAAACCACCTCCAGTCCATTATCTTTTCCCTGGAGAAAATGCAGAAGTGTTGGGAAGAAATAATAGCCAGACAACTGCATTCCTCCTCCAGGATGGAGGGGCTGCTGTTTGTGTCACACTGCAGACAGCATAAGAGGGTGACAGCCACAGAAATGAAGCTTCAGGACCCCAGCTTCAGAAACACTGATCCTCCATCCCTAAGAACTACAAACACATCAAAGCCAGCTGTGTTTGATCCAAAACCAGAGTAAAACATTTATCCCACTGAACTGTTTCTGCATACAGAAATACACTTCATTTACCTTTAAGACAATGCTTTCAGCCTGGTATTCTAGGCATCTAAATTGAGATATCTTAAAGATTAATGCATATTACATCCTAAAAACTGGACTCCTTGGTCTATGCATCCTTCACATTTCCTCAGACTTCTGTTAATCATCATTATCTGCATTTCTTAAAAGGAGAAATCCTCATCCTTGTTCAACACTTCTCCCTGCTGCACTTCAGAAGGGTCATGTCACCTCTGAATTTTGTTCATAATAATGTGTGATGCAAACACTGAAATAAGACTTCAGAGCAGAGGTCCACAAGCGAGGCTGACCTGCACAAGAAAGCAGATCTCTCTCAGCCAGTGCTGACTGAGTCACAGCAGATATCAAGGAGAAAAACTCAATTCTCCACTACCTAAAGTAAGCTGGTCAGAATGAGTGAAGGGAATGGAACCTCAGGTATCAGGGCACAGTGACTGCTCACACAGCCAGCTCCAATGTCACTGCACCATTTCCCCAAGGGCAAGCTTGAAATGAAGTTTGGAACAAGCTGGAATAAGGAGGCATCACAGTGTATTAGTGCAAAAAGGACTTGAATCCATCAGCATAGACACACTGAGAAGGGGCCATCTTGGTCTCTTCATTCTAGGCATGGTTTATCCAGGAAATATAAACTACACATATATAAAAGAGACTTGTTTGCACATTGAATTAACTATGGCAAAAGAGGGGTTTATTTCACTTCTTGCCTTATTACAAGTACCTAAACCTTAAGGGTTTTACAACAGACAACACTGGAACCACCTGTCTCACTCTCATTCCCACATAATTAGGTGCTGCAGCAGGCACAGTGTCAGAAAAACAGCCTCTGAATAGCAAACAAATGTGATCTTAATGGAATATTTTTAAACTTCAATTTCTTGCTTAATGCAGGATCATACAATTTTCTTTTCACTAAAGCTAGTAATACTCACAAAAACACACAAACTCATGAAAAAATCACTGATTTCACCTCTGCTCTGAAAACAGTTTGCTTATATCCACTGCCAGCATTTGCCCTGTTACAGCCTTATTTCGTTTTCAAAACAGATTTCCCCTCAATCACATACCAAGAACTATCTTGATTAAAAAAATGCATATATATTTATTAGACTCATCCAAATAACCATAGCAAGGATCTCATGATGCAGACCTACTCCACAGGTGTCTGTTCATCCAGGCTATGATCTTGCCAGACACATTCACCCTTCCCCATAGGTAGCCCTACAATTTCATTTACTCATGTCATCATCCTATTAAAACCACCTTTGTGCTATATCAGTAAAGACAAGCATGTGTCTACAAATCAGAGTCTTCTCTGCCAAACTTATGCAGAGTTCCCAGAGCTCTCCTGGAGATGACATTAACACTGCAGCAAGTCCTCACTCCAAGGCACCCTTTCAAACTCACCTGCCTCTGACACCAAAGGAGCAGCAAGCCCAGCATTCATTCAGAAGAAAATGCAGAGCAGAGTGCTGATTTCATTCACAAGGAGAACAGTAAGGCACTTTATGAAGCCAACAGAGCTGCTCCCACTGCGTGGCAGAAGATCAAACTTGGCCCATTATAATGTCCTCAGAGACAGGGGCTCTGTCAGCTAATAAAAATACCTCATTCTTTATACAAAATGATTTTTTTTAACCCATGTCCTTTGGCCCATTTAACAATTTATTGACTGTGGGAAATAAAGTGAGGCCACATCAATCTCTTCCTGGTTATTTGGTTCAGGATCTCAAATTAATGCAGAAGGTGGAAAGCTCAATAAAGAACTATTTAAGACAGAAGAAACGCTCTAGTCTCAGTGTGAGGTATCTTCCTCTCAGTTTGTAGTCATGTCTTGCCATCTATAGCTGCATAATCTCCTAGAGGAAAGATGGAAGGGCATAAACCAGCATGCTTCCCTGGAACAAGCAGAAATAACTTGAGATTTGTATCACTCTGCACTGAAACAGATCAGTAGTCCTCAGGTAGCCAGATTTAGTGTTTCCAGCATGTGACAGCAATTCCAGCCAGATCCACAAAAATTATTTTAGGATCAACTCAAAAGCTGAGCAGAACCAAGCAAACAAGCATTCATTTTTATTTGTGTAAAAATGTATTCAATTTGGCTTATGATCTACAAAACAGAGGGTTTTTTTCATCCTTTTTATGCTGACAGCTTGCCTTACATACAGATTTTCTAGCAAAGGGTTTCATCCACACTTATTTCCCAAAATATAAATCTAAAGTGGAAACTGAGATAAATAGATCTTTTGTGCTGACTGAACAAGTTGTTAGATAGGGATATATGCCCCAACAACATGATCTACTATTTTGAGAACTCTCTCCTTCCTTCCAAGAGAGTTGCATTGTTTAAAGAAAAAAGACACTGTAAATACTAGAGAGCTGTAAAATGATTCAAACTCCCACCCTTGCTTTGCAGTTCATCATTAGTTTTTCACCGAGGCAAAAAATTTTCTGGAACTTTCCCAGCAGGAGGATCTGGTGCAGTTTAGGGCCCAAAACTAATACTTGGTCATTTGTCTCCAGAGAAAGCAGTAAAGATTTAGATACAAAATCTCATACTATGAAGAGCAAGAGCAGCAAGGCCTTTGGCAGCAAGAACAAAACAGCAGTGACAGGGCTCAGATGAGGTAATAGACAAAAATTGCCAGCAATGGTGCACACTTTGTAATCCCACAGTGATGGGTAAGCAGCACAGTCTGAAAAGGTACAGTGTCACTGTTCTTTCCTATGCAACCAGTGTAACCATCTGGAGGACAAAGCTAATGCCACACTCAGTAAATGTAAGTGATGCTAAACCCAGAGGAGGAGAAGCAAGCAAGAATGCCTCAAAAATATTCCACTGTCTGACAAGCTCAGCAAAATGGGCTGATGTAAGTGAGACGTTCCACTGAAGACAGATATAAGGCAATGCAGTTGGGGAGAAATAATAATCAGTGTAGGAATGAAGTGAGAGACTGCTGTTTAGAAAGCAGTAATGCAGAAAGACTTGAGCATTAGGGTGGATAATGAATTAGATGAAAGTTCATGCTGCAATACCACTGCAGAAAAAGGCAATTGCTATCCTGGGGCACATGCACAGAGATACTAGAAGCAATAATTCAGTTTTAGACAGTTTTTGGCAAGACTGTCACTGCAGTGCCACATGCTGTTTGAGACCCATTACTCAAAAAAATAAATAAATTAAGTTTTAACCAAAAATCTAAGACCTGGGGCAGGGGAGGGAGGTGCAATGAGGGATGACACATGACACATGGAATGAATCAAAGCATCTTTAACACTAACCTTGTGCCCTACTCTGTGCTGTCCTGGACAGACCAGCCACAGACTCATCAGCCCTGCCTGGCCTTGGTGTGCTCAACTCATACCCTTTAAAACCTCGAATACTCCACTCCATGCCCTACTTCCTTGTTTGGTACATCAATTTTCATAACAAGCTTCATAAAGAGTCAGATTTTAGAGCACTCAAGTGTTGATCTTCAGACAAGAAGCGCTCTCACAGCACAAGAGTGAAAGAGGAGGAAATGAAGAGCTCTGGAAAGAACAAATGGATGCTTTCACCTTGTGGTGGGCATGCTGGGAACTCAGATGCACACCATCTTTTAAGTAAAGGGCAGGTTTGAGAGGAGATGGTCAGTGCACACAAGTGCTGAAAACAACACACGCTTTGCTTGAGTGCCACTGAGGATCAGCTCTGGCTGAGAATGGAGACCACAGCCTAAGTGATCATCAGCAGAGGCATACAGCTTTGCCAAGCACTGTAAACAGGTCCCACATAGCCAAACCAAGAAGAGCAGAAGAAAACTGGAAAGCTGCACTCTCAGTGCTCAGGCTTCCTCCAGAGCACCTCTGCTTGGGAAGGCTCTGGTGCAGAAGGTCATTCCCTCCCTATGCATATAGTCATAGAGTGGTGAAGGCTGGAAGGGATCTTAAAGATCATCAGGTTCCAATCTCCCTGCTATGAGCAGGAACACCTCCTACTACACCAGGCTGCATAAGCCTCATCCAACCTGGCCTTGAACACCTCCAGGAAGGGGGCAGCCACAACCTCCCTAGGCAACTCATTTCAGTACCTTACAACCCTCATGGTGAAGAACTTCCCCTGTGTCTAACCTAAATCACCCCTCTTTCAGTTTAAAACAATTACCTCTTGTCCTATCACTACCCTCTCTGGTGAAGAGTCCCTCCCTTTCCTGTAGGCTCTTCAGGTACTGGAAGGCTCCTGAGGTACCAGAAAGCCCCAGAACTCTCCCTTCTCCAATCTCAGCTACTCCGCAACATTGCCCGGTTTCCAGTGTTACTAATCCTATAGCTATTACTAGCACTTAAATTACTAAAAAACACAACAAAAGCACTCTGCCATGGAAGATGAATCTAGTGTACACCCTGACAAATGTAATTGTTTGCTTAAGGATCTTAACAAACCTCACCAAGACTTCAGCACAGCTGCAGAAAGCAAGGTTGTTGACTGTGGCAGGTTTCTCACTTCCCAGCAGATTGGCTTGGCTATTTAATTTCAATACAGCTTTGTACTTAGTCCCCACTTGACTCAAAGTCCCAGAATAGTCCTCAATACCCACAGAAAGTTTAATTACTCAAGAAAGTAACTCCCTCCAGGCAAATTAATTCCAAAGGTGCATGTGTTCCACAATTGCTACTTCATATTTTAGGCTTCTTCTTTTATGCTACAAGAGTGAAGTATAACAATATTCCATCTCCCTTATCAGCAGTGACAGTGTTAAAAAATAAATAATCCTTTCATGCAATGCTTAGAAGATTTTTTCCATGGCAATGGCCTATGTTCTACTTTTTCCTCAAAAATAAGATAATATCACAACAGATTCTCTATTTCTCTAACAAATATTAAACTACGTTATAGTAAGTAAATTACTTTTTAAATAACAAATGTATGACACATTGACAGCATATCAGTGCTTGTTCTGTGACAGCACTCATCCTATCCATGACAAAGATCTGCAAAGCTGCATCTTACAACTGTAAAGAACAACTATCAATACTGCACAGTTGTTCACCATTAAATACACTTCCATTGTTACTCTTCTTTACATTCTCCATCTACACAACAATCTTTGCTAGAGAAATCAAAAGTAAAGCTATTCATAAGAAAACCTCATGTTGTCTTTTTTTAACCCCCAATTTGTATTTTGTAAAGAAGAAGCCCAAAGTAATCAGTTCCACTCAGGCTTTTCAGCTCTGCATTTAAATCCTTTCATGATTTCTTAAAAAAAAAGCATGCATCAACATTTTTTGGGGGTGGATTGGACATTGTAGTTTTCTCTGATGAACAAGTGATGTACTACAAAGAAGCAATGAGGTGCTCAAGCTACTTGCCAACTGACAACCACATCTGCTCAGAGCACAGGAATTAAATTGCTATTAAAAAGTTTTTTAGATGTTAGTAAAATATAATCTACTATATGTGATTTGATTTAAAGTTGCAAGGAAATCAAGGCTGATGTAGAGCATATCTGACAACTGATATTATCCAAGTTAACACAGCATATACAAAGATCATCTTTGTCCAGATGGAGTATATCCCTCTCATTACTGCACTGCTTTGAAACAATCTAAGAGGTACAAACATAAGATAAGAAGTTAGTTTAAGCAGACCTGCTGAAATACCAAGAAACTGCAAGAAGCTTACCTTCTGGCAGACCTAGCTCTAGCCAGTGTCCTATTAAGATAGGACTTGCCAGGATTTTGGAAGCCCAACACCCACAAAAATCCCAGCAATCAATCCTTGTTTTTATCCCCAGAAATCACAGAAGGCATAGAAAAGGGGCACAGAAGATGAGGCTTCCAAACTGAACAGCAAGAACAGGCCAGAGCTGGCCTCAGCTGAAATCCAGACACGTGGGACAAGAGGGAGCCACAGGGAATGTGAAGGAGGTTGGTGCAATAAAGAAAAAGGTTACAGACTCAGAGACAGGCATGAAAACCATTCTTCCCAGAAGCTTTCTGGTTAGATACAAGACTAGCAAAGATCATTGAAACTGCTCAGGGACAAAACCCTGGGGAAGCACTTAGCTGGGTAGACAAAGGACCATTTCTTACAGATACCATGCGGAAGAGACCCAAAATGCTCATACACAGCCCAGCTACACCAAGGTCTGGCTTGAAGAACACATTCAGGCAGCAGGTCTGACAGGTCAGCAAGACCAGGGCACTGTTCATAGCAGTCAAAAAAAATAAAATGTTTGGGGATAGGAACACAACAGCCTCTACTGGCCCCAGGCAGCTGGAGCAGAAGGGTGAGCAACAGGAAGCCCAGACTGCACAGAAGCACTGGCATAGCAGACTGGAGACTGGGCAAGGAGAGAGCCCAAACATGGCACAAATCAAAGAGTAACAGCAACATCACAGACTGGTGTTCCACTGAGGGCCAGGGACTGCCAGAGTTATTGCTGAGTACCCTCCATTTATTTGTGATGGCACCAATTACTTTCTTGTCAGTAACACTCACGTAAGTCTAAATATTATAATAACAAAAAGAAAAACAGAGCAGGGGGCTGCTTTTGCAATTTTTAGCCACTCCACTACAGCAGAGCAGTGTTCACTGCACATGAACCAAGCTCTGATTAATCTAGGAACACTTAATTTGAAATTTTTAAGTGCAAATTTATCAAAGCCCATTAAGCAACATGTAATAACTATGTTATCTTCTGTACAGTTAAGGAAAAAGGTGCTTCTCAGGTCACAGTAAGGAATATGTCACATTGGGAAAAAATAAATCCTTGAAAGAGCTGCAAGTTTTCAATTGCCACTGAAGCCTAATGCAGCTGAGATACCCAGCACATTCCTTCATGCCCTTCAGAATTAGATTAAGCAAGAAGTTGTTACACCTACACAATGTCATTTGTTTATTTGTAGTATTGAAAAGTCAAGTGACAGTCAAACTGAGACTTGAAGATAATTTTGTTCCTACTCCACACTTACAAACAATGCAGATTATAATTACATGGGGGAAAAGGAAAAGAAAAAGTAATAAAACCTTTTTAATTCAAATTTGAATAAGAATTTTAAAAAAAACAACCAAAAACAAACCAAAAAAACAGTGGTGCCAGAATACACTACTAAAAGCTTGGTGCCATCAGAAATTTGACTTCTTTAAAACATATCTACCTTAATTTGTTTTTAGTTTTGTTGTTGGTTTGTTTTTTTTTTAAAGACTATTCCTGGTAAAAGTCTGTAATTTCCAGGCAACTATATTAATGCTTCAACTTAGTGAATTATTCTTTTTTTAAAGTTTTTAATAACAGTAGCACTTGCTGCATGTCTTTTAATAAGATTACGTTTCTATTTATAATGTTATAATACATTGTATTAAAAACAAAAGGAAGATTACCATGGGAGGAATAGAGATGTCCTTCTTAATTTTAAATTTAATTTAAAGTGGAGGAAGAGGATTTTTCTTTTAAATTAATATTTCCCTTGCAGTGTTATGAATCCCAGCTTCAGGTATTGAATGAGAAACAAGAAAGGAAACCACGTTTTTATACAAACTCAAAGAAAATGCAAAGTTAAACTTCAATAAGCCTCACAGGTACCAGAAAGCCAAAACCTGCATCTCTGTATAGCCTAAGGGCAAAGGTCCTGAGCCAAGATGCATGCTCCTCCTGCAGATGTAGGGGCTAACGTGTGGAGCCTACTGCTTTCTCTTATTGCAGCCACCCTTATGTCAGGTGAAGTGCAGAGCAAGGGAACACAAGTCATGCTCAAATGAGTTAAGCCAGTCAAAGGAGAAGCAAAACACTTGCAGTGCCTGTCCATCCTACTCTTCCACTGGTACCCAAGACATGTCTTGCCTGCAGTGCCAACAGAGGGAAACTCCACGTATCTGCTAGATACATTTTCTGACTGTGGTTGATGAGAGCAATGGGAACACACTGGAGCTTACAGACTGTAAACTAGTAGGAGGCCACAGAGTTTGTTTTACTCTATTGCCTGGACAGCAAAGCAGAACCCAAAAAGCAGCCCCATGCAGCACTTTGAGGCCTGGCCCACGCTTCTGAAGTGATGAAGCGTCGCCATATTCCACACAGCTCACACTCCTCACCAAGTCTCATTGCCTTGCTCCCACTAAGGCATGGAGGTTTTCTATCACAGCTAGATAAAACTAATGTAGTCCATACCATAGCACTTCTCCAAGGTGGTCAGCATTGGGGAAAAAAAGAAGTGCAGAGAAGTGAAATCATCACTCAGTATCATCTGATGGATATCAGCCAAATCAGGATGAAAATGCAGGATCAGACCTGAATATCAGTGGAATATTCCATCCAAGCAGTTGCACAGACTTGTCCTTCCAATGTTAAACACAGGGTGATGACAGAAGTTTAAAGACCGAATTAGTTCAGAAAGAGTATCCAGGTATTGAGCCAGAAGACACTGATGGAAGATGTATGTGAAACAAAGGCAGGTTGGGTGTCAGGGGGATAACCTTAGGCTGCCTGTGTTTGTGTAACACTAGTCTACATGAAGGAGAAGCGTTTCTTTGTATTTTTGCCATGAAGATTATGCCTTCCCCCCCCCCCCGCCAAGGGTCTCACTGTAGTTGGCAGAAGTCCTCTAGCCCATATTCAAAATAAACCTGTGAGCCATTCAAAGGCAAAAGTGCACACTAAAATAATCACCTATAGCCTGAAATGGGACCAAGGGGCAGGATCAAGCTCTCAGAGTAGAAATCAAACCAGCCCCAGAACCCCTTCTGAATAATTGAGAATTCTCAGAATAAAATAAGCAAGTATGCTCAGAAATTACTTAGTCAGAGTTATTCTTGATAAAAATCAATGCCTGTGATACACACCATCCCATGGAAATGACCTTTAAAGACCCATAGTCTTGGACAGAGACCACAACCACACTTAAGAGAAAGAGTGGGGAGGGTGGGGGAAGTGTAAGACAAAAAAGGATGTTTTTCAGATGGGTCTTTACTGGTCTTTGACAGTCAACAAATTTATAACAGATGTGCCTCATACTGAGTTTGGAGAAATGAGTGCTGGTAACTGTTATTGTCAGGGCAAATCAATTGGAGCCATATGTCTGCAGTGGCTGACAGCATCATGAGAATCTCAAGCAACAGACAGACATTGGGATGTTGCTGAAAATAAGGGCTTTCCCATCATGTAAAGGGCCTTAGGAAGATGCCTCTCCAAGACAGGTGTGTGGGAACTGCCTTACATATTTTGATTCTTTCAGATGTTTGATTGTATGCAAGACTTTGCCCTCTTACCAATTCCCCTGACATCTGGTTAAAATTAACAGGAGGCAAAACGCTACAAATTAATCATGGGACACATATCATTAGGATTCTTACTTTATCTAAATTAAATAGGAAACTGCCACAATAGAGAATGGAGAAGTTTCCTAACCTTCTCTGCTAATTCACACTCCCTAACCAAATGTCAGTCACTATTCCCAGTGACAGAACCCAAGAAGAATGCACAACTCACAGCAAAATTAAAGTGACAAAAAGGAATAAAAAGGCTAAGATCTCATACTAATACACTGAAGTTATGCTTTCAGAGCACTTCTTTCCTATGGTGCATTTCCTAGATTTTTTTAGGATACAAACTAGTGGTTATCAAATAGCTGTACTGTAAAACAGGAATAGACATAGTGGAACAGATCCATGGCCCTTCTCTTATGGCCAGTGTGCTCGACCAAAACAGTGTAAAACACATTACAAGAAAAGGAAATAACTAACATTGTCAAGTCAGCAGGGTCTCATGTAGGCTAAAATGTAATGCAAGATCAGTGCCATAATTACCCATGCCAAGCAATGTTTTAGGTTTATTGACTATGCTGCAGCTCCTGAATTTATGTCTTGGGGCTTAAATTGCAAACCATTATTGCAACATGGCACATATTATAATCCAGATATTGGTAGCTATGCAG
>NW_009953089.1:1427115-1499346 GCF_000747805.2 Chaetura pelagica | reverse complement strand
GGAATGCTTTGCTTTTCTCTGAACAGCCAAGTTTTTCCAAAACCACTGCCTTTCTTTTACCAATATTAATGAGCAAATCTGCCAGAAAACAAGCATGTATGTTGCTCTGCAAAACATATAAAAAAGCAAAAAGACCAAGCTTTTTAAGGAAGAACTCATTTTCAAAAGAGCTGTAGCCAGCTCACAGACATCCAGCACTCCTGATTTATACCACTCTGAGTAGTACCTTGCAAGTGACATGATCTACATGTTCTCAGTTTCCTTCTGCCCCTTCCCCAGCCCTTTTCTACACCACAGCTCCTCAGGGCATTTTCCATGTAGATCATACTTTCTCATTCAGCCCAGGTCCACCCATCCACGAGATGGCTGCATTAAAACACTTGGTAATGAACAGTGTTGATTAGCATTTGTTGGGTGTTTCAGCAGGGAAGACAAGACACCCTCTGCCCCTTTGTGCCAATAAGACCTTCACCGTTGCCTTTGCTGAGCACAGTCAGGCAGCACAAGCAGAAAACCTCTGCCCTGAGCTATTTCAGAACAATCAAGCAACAGATTTTTTAAATTTTTTTTAATTATTTTTTTTTGGGGGGGCAGGGGGGAAGTGAATTGCAAACCATCCTATCCTGCAAGGATAGGACCTGGATATAATTAAGCACACACTTTGAATCCTTCCTAAAATTTCAAAAGGACGGCGAGGAGAGAGGCCAACTAGCCATTTGATCCAAGATTAGCCTGAAACTAAACATAAACCAGAGGAAGTGAGAGAGTAGAGTTCAGAGGACTTCAACTAACAAAATCTACTGCTAATCTTTGTTTTCTCTCACGGAGAAAGAATACCTTTTCTTTTTTTTCCTCACAAGTAACAGTGTGGGTAAGGGTGAGCAGGAGATTGTTTGCTCTACCTCAAGCCCTCAAAATGTAACCACTACTCAAGAGCCCACAGGGGACAAAAGCACCAAAGTGAAAATGTCCTGACATGCACTGGATCATCTTGAAAGCAACTATAAAGATTTTTATAACAAAAACCCGCATTTTGTTCTTGACTGTTCTCTGTAAGTAAAAGGGCCATGTTGACACATCCCAGTGGAAAGTAGCTGCAGGATGAGGCTTGGCTGGACTGCTGAATGTATTCTCAAGCCTTCCAGGTCTCTGTCAGGGCCATTGCAACAAAATATCCTGCAGCTTTTCACCCTTTCATTAAGAAGTGATGGGGTCAGAACACAGACTCCTGCATGCTGTACATCAGACCTTAAACTTGAGGCATCTACAACATGTATCTGCTTCCAATGTCAGCCTAACAACACAGGAGTAACAGGGCACAATCCTTCAGTCTGCGGTATGGTCAAGCCTTAATTTAAATAATCCCTCTAGCTCTAACTTTGTGCTTAGGAAGGCGTGTGGGGATACATTGTGTCTCAATCTTGCCGAGGGAAAAAAAAAAAAAAAAAAAAAGAGGGAAGAATAATCAGAACAAACTGAAGACATTTTGTGAAGAATGAAACCACACCAATAAACATTTGGCACAGGGAAAAAGAGCACACTCGTATTAAGACACTCAACCATACATCTGCCACAACTCAGTTTTCCTTTCCTTGGAGGTAGAAGTTTCTATCACTTGTTCTGGGGCTTAGGTCTACTGAAATAGTTATCTTTCCTCTGTGTTCTTCTGTTGACATGTAGTTTCAATGCCTTACTGCTGCATTAATCCTGTTTTGTCTTTCAGATAATATGGATATCATAGTTCCTAAGTAGTAGGCTAATTGTTTTTGTCTAGTATTAAAAATACCCTGCACTGCCTTATTCTAATTAACTTGAGATTATTATTGAAATAATATTTTTATTATTTTACCACTGGCATTTTACTGCCTTGGAATCTTAGTTTTACTCAAGCTATTATGACTTCATAGCAATTGACTAACTACAATTATTCCATTACCCTACTCCTAACGCTTAATTGGGTGAGTGCAGAAAATACTTACCCATTACAAGTTCTTTGCTTTCTGATTTATTAGAATTAACCTTTAACATACAGAATCAAGATCCAGTTCATTTTTCTCTCTTCAAGAAAAATCCCACCATAAGCTTTGTATGGTTTAATTAGCAGGGAAAAAAAATTAAAGTATGAGACTTATTGATACTCTCCAGCACATTGTTTAATTCATACTTTATGCTTGTCTCCTCCTCGAATGAGAATACTCCACAGGGCAGAACTGGTAAATGTCATGATTGTGAACTGTTTTTTATATTGAGTTTCGTTGTTCTGTTTCTCCTCTGTCCATATGATGTTTTGCAGAGCTCAGATTTAACTTTTTATTTAAATACTTGGAAGCCTTAATACCTTATCATGCTGCATTTTTAAGCTCCAGCTACTGAAATACATCGGATCTCACAGTGCAGCCACAAAATTTGGCTCAGCAGCAATTTAAAAGTGTTTGCTGTTTTGTTTTGGGGTTTTTTTTACTAACCCTAAATATAGATATTCTGAGAGGCTCCGAATAATTCTATTCCACTTGGTGTGCTTTTATTTCCAATGAAAAATCTGTTAAGCTACCAGGTGCCTTTTGAATAAAGGAAAAAGTGATTGGCATGCTATGAGACAACTCAATCATTGCTTGCCAGGAGGGGCAGGGCAGGCACTGTCTGTTGGCTGAAGCACCGGTGCAATAACGAGCATGCACAGAAGGTGCCCAAAGAACAGCACTAATTGGCAAAGGAGATCAGAGTAGCAAAACATTTGTGCACTGGCCAGTCTAAGGACATTTCTCATCCTCTGATGTGTGAATAGCTAGTTTAGAATCTGGGCACACAACATGTGCTTTCGCATACAGTCTGGTGCAATGCGGGGGGAGATCTACAAATAAATAAATAAATCAGTAAGCAAATAAACCAACCAGAAAGACTGAAGGCTAGAGTGTGCCACACTTTGAACTCCTACACCCTCATTTCCTGCTTTTATTGGCATTAAGTTAGGTCATTAACATTTTGTCAATATATTATGTGTATATAATGTTACTGAGATTAATGGACATAGGCAATGCCATTCTAAAGGCAGAGGTCTGTAATAAGCTCTATGCTTGCTATTCCAACAAGCTGCTCAGGGGTAGGGATGCATGGATTTTTAAACACCTCACAGTTTAATATGTTAGAATTAAAAGTGTGACTGCACTGCAGAAGTAACTTTAGAAGAACAGATAGCTTAACCCAGATTTGTATGCTGCTCCTGACAAGTGAAGTTTTGAAACCCAAGTAGCTCAGACTTCAGCATATGCTCTAAGTCAATATGTATTGAACTGCAAGCCTCTGCTGCAGCTGATTAAGGACAAAGAAAGGACATGATACAATACTACAGGAATCAAGACCGTTCTTTTTTGTGTTCCAGAAGAAAGAACATTGCTCATTTTTATTAAGTCTTAAACTTTGTTATCTGGCTACCTAATGCCAAGTATGTTTACAGCCCTCATTCCTGGTTTTAAGCTTGAAGTACATAGCCTCACTTGTAATTCTGCTCACCTGCTCTCATTAGAGGCTGCTCTCATTTAGTACATATTCAATTATACAAGTTTTATTATAAGCCCCAGCAAAAATCTACTGCCTTCCTTTTCCTCCTCACCACTCTCCATCTGGCTGATGTAAAGACACTTCTATGAACTATTTTAAAATTTATCATTAGGATCATTTACAATATCTAGGGCACACCCTGTAGCTTAATGTGTTGACATCGAAGTGATTATCTATTAAAAGCCCCATGGTAGCACTTAGGATTTACATTACAGAAATGACAGACATCTCCTGGTTAGCTTCCAACCACCACTACAAAGGAGAGGAACACCTCTAGTCACCGTGATACAGCATAAAAGGAATCTCATGTCACACTCTAACAGGCATCAGCATGATATATTAGCACTTTTGAAAAGTATTACAGACTTGTCTCCTTTGGCCACAGTACACATTTCTGGATAACTTGAAATTCAAAACCCTAGGGGAGGAGACTTGCCATGCTACCAGAGACACTTCCTTTAAATACGCTTTTATGGCTGCCTTAACAGCAGGGAAATTCTCTTCATTTTCACAATACTTGGTGACCAAAACGCTGAACAGACTCAAACCTCATGGAGAGCTGTTAATCAAAGCTTCCTAAATAACAGGGCATACACATATACTTAAGTTTATCCAGAACTGCTTGGAAGCCCTACCTGAGCTCCTCATAATCCATACAGGTCTACTGGCTCACACTGAAGAAATGTGCTGATGCCATTTTCTTACAGTACCTGACAGTTATACAACTCCACAAAAACACTTCCAAAACTATCTCAGTGTCCAACTTGTCTCCAACTCCGCCAGCTTGCTTGCTCATACTTCTCATCCATTGCTAAGTAGCATTATATTAGCATGGGAGAGAAAAGAACTACCTTTCAAGTTAAAGTTATTTCTTTAAAGATAAATTTGGGTACTCTTCCCCTTCTTTAGCACCCTAGCCCCATTCTGATTCACAAGCTGCATTCCCCAAAATGAATCACAGTGGATAACAAAAGGTTCCCAGACAGGCTCAGATAACTTGGAAGAGGTGGTCGTCCCCCTCATTGTTTTTAATGGGTGAGTTTTAAAATAGATGTTCTGGTTTTTAACTTATGATTATCTTAAAGGTTCAAGAACAGTTTAATCAGTGAATTGCCTGATTGTACCAAGTAAATCACCTAAATTCCATCATCCGCACACTCACTATCCTGAGATGTTTTCCTCTGGAAAGCATTGTGAAAATCAGATTGAGTTTTCAAAAGCTTCTGGGAAGTATTTCCTATATTTTAAGAAATTACCTCAAAACACTATCCAATGTTACACTGATTTCAGAAGATCTACACAAGGCCCTGAAGCAGCCAGTACTTAATCAGCACTCAGTAATTTTCCCATCACAGTAACTCCCTGATAATGGATAGGTACTTTTTCTCCACTCCCTCAGCTTTTCAAAGAATGAAGCTCCACTGCCCCTCACCATTCAGTAGTGCATCTGACACCTAGGTGGTGGACAGGTCACAAGCATCTGAAACCACAGCACAAACAGCTAGATCATTTTTTGTGCCTTGTCCATCATAATCCCTAGATTTCTTACTGTGAAAGAACAAGGATAAGCAGAAGCAATCAGTCAATGACAATGCAAGTGTATCTCCCCTGTGATCATGACATAGTATCTAAATCTGTTCATCACAGCATAGGTGCATTTAAAATATGCACAGATGTGTCTTTCACACCACCACTAGCAAGATACTCCCCCTGTATTTGCTACATTATGAGATGATATCAATTTGCATTTATATTTTGATTACATATTACTGAATTCTATAATGTTTGGCAATCTGCAATGGATGAAATCTGACACCATCAAAATAAGCAGAAGCTTTAACATTGACTTCAAGAAAGTGATTTCATTCTAAAATCATCCTATCATGCTTTGATAAGCTGAGCTCTGAAGACAGAGGACCATAGTTTTTCTAAACTGCACAATTTTGAACCAGAATAAACCCACTAAAACTACAGATTTATACTAATAAGACTAGAATTCCCCAAGCCATTGTTATACCTCAGTTAGAGTTTATTGCATTAAAGTTGAATGGTATTTCACTGCTGTGCCTTCTTATTATGTAAAATGTCATAGATTGCAAGTATAGCTGGGGGTTTTTCAACCCTTCAGCCCCTCTGCCTTTGCATTTACCAGACTTTGTAGTCTTCAAAAATCTTGGAGAATTTTGCATTCAGTATCAGTTAAGCAAATTGGGGAAGGCAACATCAGAATTTTTAATTAACTAATCTTGAGTCCCTGAGACCACAGATATACTACAGACAGGAGAAACACTGCTAAACTGATACCTGCTTGCAGAGTTCCAGGTTACCTGTAACTCATTTTCAGAACATGTGGAAAGTATATTGCCCCAATATAGGATCAGCCACTTGCTACCACATAGGTCCAACATGGTTTTGACTAGCTGCACATGTCCTTTGGGAACCTAAGCCCAAGGTCAGACAGACTAAAAGCACTCTTGGAACATTTCCATTTAAGAATTTAAAAGATGAAGACTGATATGCAGCATCTCATGTATTTTACACTTCAGTACAAGAGAAGGCTGACAGACTGTTTAAGAAGCATGTGCTTCAGTGATATGCTGGAAGCTCACCTGGTATCAGTTTACCTATCCAAGAGATGGGATCTGTTACCACCTTCCAAGTGTAGCAACCTTTTCAAATTCCTCTGCCACTTTCTCCCATAAATACTTTTTTTTTTGTATGTACACACGTAACATCCCCTCATCTTCCTTTACTGTACTTTTCAGCTGTGACTTTGGCAAAGGTCAAGCACTTCAATGGTTTAAAGTTCTGCTTTGTTTTACTTTTTTAACCCCTGAAGAGCTTTTTCCTACTCAAACAGACCCTCCAGAAAAGCAGCTGCCTAATTGCCCCAGGTCCTTAGATCCATTCAAGCTTAATACCTTGCAATTGCTGATCTTATGACTGAACCCACGACGTGTCACAGGGAAAGCCAAAACTGTCTGTTCCTCTCCAACAGTTCAACACATCACCTCTGAAATCCAATATATATGCCAGTTTCTGAGACCTGAATCAATAATTGCCATCAAGCATTCACCACCATGTTGCACTGAGCAGCTAACCTTAATGCCCAAGTTTCCTGTCCCCATGAAACCACTGGTAGCTAATTCAGAAGTCAGGCAAGCTCAGCCTTGGGTCTAATTCCTGGGCTGAGTGCCACATTCTGTACCCACCACCCTGCTGCCCTCCCTCCCAGGTCTCCCCAACATGTCTTCCACTGTTCCTCAATCTCAACCTAAATAATTCAGCATCATACCCTGTCCCCTTTTTCAGTTCACACAAAAGCTGAATGCACTATCATCAGGAGCAGAGGGATCCCTGCTATTAGCCTTTTCCCAGTTCTGCATCTAATTTTCCATTGCTTGGCCAGGGTTCAGCTCTGAGCTGTGAGCTAAAAACACCGTGAAGTTTCAAATCTCCAGAAATATTTAACAAGGTGGGAGTTAGTTACTGGGGAGGAGTTTAAAAAGCTATTAAAGAGGCAGAAACTGGATACCTGCTGACACAGTAGTGCCTAAGTAAAGGTGAAACAACTTTTCAAGGTACTTTGGCAACAGCATAGGGAGAAATTATTTTCAGTAATAAAAACAGAGCCTGAGCCTCTATCTGGACAGCCTTCAGCAATATCCATGTTGAAGTCACAGAAAACAGGCAGCATCCTCCTGTAAGTCACAGTGTGGATCCCATTTCTATGAGACTTTGCACAGAGGAAGATTAGGAAGAGGGGGTACCCTGTACCAAACAGAAAGGTCAGCATCCTCCCAGGCAGCTGCACTGCACTCATTTATAGAATGGGTAATGCTGGAACAGACATTAAAGATCATCAGATTCCAACTTCCTTGCTATGGGCAGGGACACCTCCCACTAGACCAGGCTGCACAAGCCTCATCCAACACGTCCATAAACAGCTCCAGGGAGGAGGCTTCCAAAACCTCCCTAGGCAACCTATTCCAGCACCTTATTACCCTCATGGTTGGTACTCCTATGTTGGAATAGCTACCAGGAGTGCTGGTACCTCCATGTGGGTTGTTATTTTGGAATAAACACATTTAAATGGGATAGTGGTACAACAGCAGCAACATAAATAAACCCATATAACAGTATTGTTTCATTCAATTTGAGAGGCCTTTAAAATGATAAAAGCTGCCTTGTCCTCCAAAAGACCACAAGCTGGACTTTAAAAAATCTATTATGTACACAGAATACTTCTGTTTAGACACGTAGACATGCAGAGCCTACTTGAAAAGCTTCACCAGCTCAAACTCAATACAGAGAAAAGGTGTATCCTGGTAAGTATAGAATATAAACATGTTTTTTTAGTTACGAAAATACCATGTCAAACACACTCCTCTCTCAGGTAACAAACACATGGAAACAAGGTATTAACATGGCTGGCACATCTGGGAAAAGGCTATCTAGAGAATATGCTTGTTTATGAAACAAAAAGCTTCACTGAGTATCTCAACTAAGCTGGTGAGAAAATTAGGACAGCAGAAAAAAAACACTGGGATTTTTTTCCCTAAACAAATGGCTTCCTCTTTCAAACCAAGCACAGGAGATGCCGGGGGGACTGGTGACAATCATCACTGATGCGAATGATGGGATGTGTCAAGGAGAGAGAAATGTCATGTGGGAAATGTAATTAGCCACTATAGAAGGGGGGGTGACACCTCTCCACCTACTCACATGCCAAATAGAAAAGACCAACATTTATTAGTACAGCTCCCATTAACTCATTTGGTATTTGATATTCCTGTACCAGACACAGATATAAACATATCAACCTTTCTTGACAAACCACAGCATTCCAGTTACTTCCAGTCCAGGTACAGTCATTGTTCATCTTATGTAAAGACACTTAAACTAATGGGAAAGAGAAGCTGATCATTTGTTCCTAATTTGTTTGGGCTACTCACAATAAATAAGATTATTTCCTCATCTGGGTAGCTAAAAAGACAAAACATGTCCATGGCCATGAAATTCAAGGGATTTTTCCTGTACAATAGCTTTGTAGACATAGCTGATGTCACCCACTCATTAACACTGTCAGATCATATAAGCTTCTTTAACAGCAACAACAGAGTGACATCTGCATTTTCTGTATTAAAAACCTCTGGCCAAGTTTTCTGATGTAGATTGAAGAGATTTGTAGACAGAAGTGAACCTGGCATCTTTCCTACCTGCACAAAACTATCTGATGTTCACAGGGCATAGTTGAGTGTGACATACTGACATACCCATATTTCCATTCCAGGGTGAAATGGGATGGGTGTGGTTGTGGGTGTGTGTGGAAGAGAAGAGAAAAATACAGGTGCTGACCTTTCAGAGTTATGCTGGAGGTATGGGAAGAATTCTTCCTCAAGATGCTTAGGAGGTATCCTGGAATAAAGTTGTGCACATAAAGCAGACACAGGCTGATATGACCTTAGGAGAACCTAAGGCAAGGACTCCGTGACAATTCACTGCCATCATCTGATGGTTGTCACCAGCTCTGTAATCCCTCGCCCTAAGCCAGCTCCCAGGCAGACCCACAGAAACTTAACAGATTCAGTAATATTATCTCCAGCATGACAAGAGGATTAGTTGCCATCATGCTCTCTCTGCCTCCCCTCCCTTATATGCTGAAAGAAACTAAGTTTTGAACAGCCTCCTAAATTCCTCCAGCAGGTAAGCAACCCCTCAAGTCACCATAATATTGGTTCACTAAAATATCTATTGACTTCCTCAGTGTTAGCTTTGTTAACCCACTGTCCTCAATGCTGTTCAGATTTCTGTGCAGAAGATGGAATACGTTTCCCACAACACATTTATTTTGGCTGGACTAAACTCTACTCAAAAAAATAACCTTAATATTATCTCAGATGTTGAGAAAATGGTCCTTTTTCACTAGACACCAATATATACTGAGGGGGACACACTCCACCTTCCATAAACTTCAAGTCTAAAGAGTTACAAAGAAGAGGCTTGTTCAGTGTTGCCCAAAATCCAGGGAGTGGTCCAGATTGTTCCATTTCCATTAAAGCAATAGAACTATATTTTCACCCTTGAAACTCCTTCTTCAAAAGCACCCCATGTTCTATAGGCACAAGAACACAATATTTCTTTCACAGCCTAGATCAGATTCACCTGTGACTCACTTCCTGGGCACACCCACAAAAAAAAGAAGTGTGCTGTGAAACTGGCACTGTGGTGGCACAGGCACTATGGGGCTGATGCTCCAACAGAAGCAGCTCAAAGCCTGGAATGCTGCAGGTCCCTCCTGCCTCTGCCGTGGCACGTAATGAGAAATACAAGGATGGGGAAATCATGCAGAACCATTTTTAAATGTCAAGCAAGTAGGCTCCAGCAGTGCAAAGAAGAGATAATTCAGACAAAATATGTTCTAAAAAGATGCCTATAGTTTTCATTCTGAAGAAAAACCTGTGTGGAAATGATCTAAAACACTCTTCAAATGCTTCAGTGCTCGTGTCAATGGGATAAGTGTGCAGTGCTAGCAACAACAATCCACTGCTGTTTCATCACCTTTTCCCTTTTTTAAAGAGAGGTTATGGAATCAGTAGTCCAAGATCTTTTTCCTCCTTCCCATACTACTTCTGTACCAATGTTGGTTGATTCCTTCCAGTTTACTTAATTGGGATCATATTAATTTTTAAATAATGCAGGGGGGAAAATGACTGTAAATAATGTCCTTGTAAATATGTTTGCTGAGAAGCAAATTACATGCACCCATGAAACATGCACCCAGCCATAAAATTTAGTTCTAGAAAATGGCCCAAGAAGCTTGAAAATATATATCCACTGTAATTTTTTATTATTTTTTTTTAATGGATAAACAGAATTGCTCTGTTTAAGCTCTCCACAATCATGTTACTATGCTGTCTTTTGGGCAACTTGTTATTCAGTGGACATAAACATGAGAAATTGCCTATCGAAGTGCAGCATGTTCTGACAAGACCACAAGCAAATATATAGTCCCCAAAGATTCAGGGGCCTTTGCCTACAGTCCTATTAATTGCTAGAGGAAGGCAAACATATGGCAAGACAGTAGAATGCTCTTTGAGTGCACAGTGGGAGATATGTAGCTGATGGGAAACTTTTTATAAAGGACAAGGAGAAAGAAGAAAAGCTGCTAAATCTATAGATTATTCATTAGAAATTCAGTTATAGACTAGTGAGTTTCTAATTATTGAGGTTCATTAAAGAACAAGGCTTTTTTCTAGATAAAACTAGAAAACTTTCATCTTATCATTACAAGAATAATTGAAATCTTGTTTCCATTAAAGTTTAGATGGCTTTAAATACCTTCCTTCAAGACTATAACAGCATGTAATTTAATGCTTACATAGGCAACAGAATACAAATTACATGTTTGCTACTTGACAGACAATATACCTGCATGCTCCCTACTGCCTCTGTGGCACACCTGAAGTTGACAGCTTCCAAATCTGTTGTATTTCAGCCATTTGCTCTGGGTGTGGAAGCCTTTGGGCTGTAGCAAGGCATGCTGTTCATGGCACAAGTTCAGACATCCTCCAAAACTTCTCATTCCATTAATTCATCTCCCTGCTCAAAAAAAAACAGACTTGGGCTGGTACAGCTGTATGTGGGTTCAAGCAGGGAACCAAGCTTAAGCCAAAGAAAACCTTCATCAAAATAAGAGTTTTCTCTAATGGCTATGTCTAGTTTAGCTCACTTCATTGATTCAGGCCACTTTGTGGGCCTATAAACATAATGTAGTTCCTAAAGTGGTGCCCGCACAACTGAAGAGGATGCAGCAGTAGAAGACAAGCAGCAAACCATACCCTGCAGAAGCAGGTAACAGACTCCTGTGTTACCTCTTGGCATGCTTTCTTGGAGCAGAAAGCTACACCTTTTGTATCTTCATAGCATCAATCCCAGTTCCCAAGGCAAGAGCTTGCCTTCATAAAAACCACACAGACACAAGAGCATCCTTCTCAGCATCCCAACAAGCCCACACAGACTCACCACAGTGTCCTTGGATATGAGCAACAGTGGGAGCAAACAGACACATGGATTTTTCAAAGTCTTTCAACACAATTGTTTGTATTGGGATTGGACAAAAGCATGGGAACAGATATACCATGTGCCCTTGATCTCAGTTTGCCCATCACTCCTTGAGCTCCCAAGGGAATAGACTTAGTGAGCACTTGCCCAGGAGACATGTGACACACCAAGCACTGCTAATGGGTGGCTTTCATTCACAGAAAGGCAGTGAGGGATTCAGCAGGGCTGTAACATCAACTACAATTCACAGGAAGTACTTGAAGGGCACCAAACTTACCATAAAACCTAACAGACCTCACCTGCCTGTTCTTAAAGGCTGCCAAATAGATCCCACAGCCTCTCAAATTAACCAAAATCTTCACAGCCTTACCATCTGGCTTTTCCTTGTACCTGATAATTGATTAAATTTAAGCTTCTCTCACCAGGAATACAGAAAACAGATTTTTCTCCTGAAGCCTATTATTGCACCTCCTGGCAGCCTTCTTGGTAAACCTGAGGTTACTTGAGGGTAAACAGCCTCAAAGTCAAGTCAATTCAGCCTCCCTACCTTTTCCCTTGAAGCTCAGTACCCCAAACCACCCACATTAACTTAACATCAGTCTCAGGAGCAACAAAGCAGGATGATGCCAGGAGACCTGCATGCAGGCACCACAGCCAACATGACCATTGCATTTCTCACAACAAGGAGTTTTGATTTCTGCAAAGTGTTCTCACAGAAATGGCATTGCTGACTCATGTTCAGCTTGTGACATACTACAAATACAGGCCTTTCTTGCAAGGCTTCCGCACAAATCCAAGTGATTGTTCCTACATTTGTCTTCAATGAATCACATAAATTTTTTTAAGAATGTGTGATGTATTTATAGCCCATCCATGCTTCACGTCATCTGCAAGCCTAAGTAGTACACTCCCTTCTGCACCATCCCACTCAGGAAAACAGAAATACTGAACAGAACTGGAGCCAGGACAGACCTTTCCCAAGCCATGCTCAGTACATTATCCCATAAGCTTCTGAAAATAAAACTTCAATAAATCAAATCTCATCAACATTATCCAGCGAGGTTTGCATCCAACACCCACCAGTAGCTCCACAGCAAGACACTAAAGTCAAGATGTGTAACGGCCACTTCTCCTTTATCTGCAGAGGATATTAACCTACTGTAGAAAAAATTGGATTGGCTCGACATACATTTGTACTACTTAGCCATGATAACTGAAGTACAGATGTAAGTTGGTTATGAAGTTACACTGAAAATTTAGGTGAAACTCAGATGGCCAAAGTAAGGCAGCTCACAGCAGTCTCCCACAAGCAGCCTGGGGCACACAGGCGCTCCAGCTCACCCTGCTGCCTGACTGCCTGGAGGTGCCAGCTGAGCAACCCTTTCATCTCAGTCCTTCAAGTAGCCAATGAAGGAGGGCAGTATCAACAGACTTACAGTGACTGTTCTGCAGTATATGTTGGGGATCCCTTTTGAAGGAAAAAAGATTGAGTTTAAACATGAGGTTCAACTGCCCAATACCTGCAGCATCACCACTGACTCAAAGGGGCAGTCAAGGCAGAAAAACTTGGTGCAAGCCTCAGTCCCACCTCCGCCATTCTCCTTAGGATTTCTTTCTATCCACAGTTTGCAAGGTTAAACAAAAAAGCAACAAAAGACCCCATTATAAATAAAACATTTTAAAAGTAGTGTGGTCAAGCTACTTTTATGACTTCCTACAAGATATTCTTTCCAATTTTTATGAGGAAAGTGGAGCTCACAGGGTGTTTCATTAAGCACTGCAATAAGGTCCTGGGAAGTAGCCTTCTCTTTCCTTCTTTGGTCAATACTTCTGGACAGGCATGTGGCCCCAGATGATGCTTTCAGAGCCCCTCCTTGGAGAACAAGAAGGGTGGCTTTGCTCCAGAGCCCACAGACTCATTACCCCATGCTTGTTACCACATCATCTGAGCCCTGCATGACAGAGTGGAAACAGCTCTGAATCTATTCAGAGTATTGACCTTATTTTAGAAGTCTCTTTCCTTGCATGGAAATCTGTGTCCCCTTGTCATCAATAAGACTCTTTGCTGTTCTGATTCTTTCCCCCCCTTTGTTCTCATTTTGTTTCAGTGAGTTAAGCTTATCTTTTGCTTTTGTTTTCCTACAGTAGTAAAATTCTATTAAGATGCCTGGCAGACAATTTAAGCTACTGTGACAATCATCTCTGAAAACAGAATCTGCTTTCATAAACTCTTTCTACATGACTAAATACTCATTTCTGAGCTAGATGCAGGCAAAGATTCCACCCTCCTCACTATCTAGCTCATGATTTTAAAGGCACTTAAAAATAAAAAGAGGAGCAGCAGCTGTTTGCAGAGGAATGGTTTTTTTAGATGTGCATAGTACCCCCTCGACAATACTTCGACTCCAAGGTTTCTTTGTTATTTCCACCCCCCTCCTCTTTCTTTTTGGAAAAGGACTAAAGAAATATAAGATGACACAAATCTGCATGTCTGCTCCACACATACATCCCAGCATACACAACAGCCCTGACCTTTCACAACACAGCTTAAAACAGTCACAGGAGGATTTTTTTTTTCCTTGTTTTGTGTTTTTATACAGAAATAACGTATTATTTTCTAATTTCCCCTTCAGGTTTTGAACCTTACTGGGTGACGTTTTTTAAGCCTTCTCTCAAGTTCCAAGGACCAAGGAATCTATTTCTATCAAAAGGCAAAGAACTTGCACACAAATACAAAAAACCCAGACAGGCTTCTTGTAGAATCCCAATGTCTCCAGGAACCAGGGATTTTAGGGAAGCAGTACTATAGGTTTCTGACAAAGTATCAGAAGAATTGGCACAAGCAATACAACTGAATGAAAGCACAGCAGGTCATTAAACCCTGCAACAGCTTCCTCCATGTCCCTCCATCCTGCTCATCTACAATGAATTGTTCTGTACTTACATGCAGGAAAGGTGCTGTGCAGCATCATAAACACCACACCAGGGACTTCCCACAAAAGCATGCAACAATTTTTGCACCAAGGGTGGCCCAAACCTGTCGCCATGACTTAAAAAGACACAGCAGCAGCAACATGTGGTAAATAAAACTGAACATGGAACCAGAAACAAATTAGTTGGACACAGGGGGTGTGCAGGGAGAATAGAAATGTGTCAAAACCCTACTGGTAGCCTATACTAGAAAAGATTGAAAGCTATGTGTAGTGCTGCACACAACTAGCTGCTTGCACATCAGGTCTTTTCTCAAACTGACAGAGAGGCAGTTGTGAGTTTGCTAATCGGTTGGACAAAAGGAGAGAAACAAAACAGGAATGGCTTTTACTAAGCCATAGACCTAAGGCAGGGAATAGGGATGTATCAGAGTGGTGAGAGGGGAGGGTTCTTTACATTTGACAGTTTCACACAGCCTAACTCAAGTTGCATATGAATTAAAAAAGAAAAAACTAACAACAAAAACAACCAACAAACAAAAAACCCAAACAGGCTGACCCTACATTAAAATTAACTAAAAAACAACATGAGAGATTAAGACTTCATTATACAACTGCCAAGGTGTTGTCATGGTGGAAAAAAACCCAAACTGCTCATATTGCAATGTTAAATTGGCAAAACACATAAGGATCACCCATCTTACCTCCCAGTAGTATCTTCTAATACTTTGCCGCTAGTTTTTATTCCGTCAGGTTTTTTTCCTACTAGTTATTTTATTGGTAAATAAAAGACATTCTTAAAAATCACAGCTCACAGGCCGTACCCATGACCAGAAATCTATCAGGCTCAGTTTTGCATGGCTGCAGAGACACTCAGATGCACTCCCAAGGAGCCATCACTCTACTTTAAAAGTAATAGGTGAGGATGCCAGAGGGAAGCAGAGAGAAAGGACTGCATCATGCAGCGACAGAGGTGCTTGGTTTGGGTCAATGAAGCAGGGGAGAAGGTAAGAACTTGAAGGACTTGCTGAAAGCTTTTGGCAATATCTGCTGGAGGTTAAGATTCAACAGCTGATGAACTAGAAAGGGCAGAGTCATGGGTCACCAAAAATAAAACAAACCAGCCTCAACAAACTTTGGTACAAGCCTGTCAGAGGCAGCTGCCTCTGCAAAACCCTGAGCTCCATAATTACAGTGTAAGTTAAATTCCATTCTGACTAAATTTAGAGCTGTTTCATAAAATTTCAGTAGACATCACTGGACCCTGCACACCAATTGCTCAAAACCTCAGTACCTTAACATTTCTACATGTTTATTCAGCCATTCTTTTTCCCTGGAGTGAATATTATCCTGCCTTAAAGGTTTGATGTGAAATCAAACAGCATGTTGTTTGGCTAGGCTTTGGTCTTCCTATTTCTCAAAAAGCCATTTCAAAACCCAAATATACCAGGGCATCTAAATATAACTGGCCCTACTTAGACATAAGTTCTCCTCACATCTGTCATCTCTCCCTCAGATCTTTTTAAATTGCACCTACTGGGTAATAAATGATGCTCCCCTGCTGCACCAAGGCATTGCTGCTCTCTTCCCCCAGTTTGGCCAGAGGATCAGCCATACACTGTACAAAGACTGGCTGCTGAGTTTGTGCTATGTAATCACTCCAGCAAACACTTGGCTTAGGCAAACTCAAGGTTATGTTTAAATTCCCTTCAAAAATCCCCCTCAGTGTCACGGTTTTCTGGGCTAATTCTTAACAGCAGCACAAAGCACTAGCAACCAGCAGCACAAACCTGCCAAAGCTCCTCCTGGCTCAGGAAGGAAGGAGCACCTGGAAGCAGCCCTGCACTCCAAGCTGGCTGTGCCACAGGATGTCCAAAGCCTTTAGCCTCAAGTGCCAAGTTTGTGCACCATGGAAGATCCTGAGCAAAGCTGAAACCTCACTTTCCAGATGACCTGAGCTTCTCCATAACTAGCTTTCCCAATAGTTTAAGTATACCAATCTCCAAAGCATCAAAACAATGCACAAAACTATATATATGCTTTCTGCTGTCTGATGGAGATTTCTCAAAATAGCAAGTAATAAATTTTAAAAAGCAGTAAAGCAAACCTGGGAGCATCGGAACTTAGTGCTGGCTCTAGAAAGCTGTTTCTGATGCACCAGGCTATCAAATGTTAATACAAAACTGAGGCAGAACTCAACTGCAGTGTGAAATAGTCCATTCTTGCTCTGTATCACTAAACCTTTCATAGCCCAATTCCCACACTGACATAGATTTAAGCGAACAGCTTCAAGGCTTTCAGAGATGAGAAAGTTAAGCTTTCTTATTTGCAGAGCCATTTTATCAATTGATTTGTGAATTACATCACATACTGCTGAATATTAATATAATACCTCAAACTGCTTCTATAATACTCTCATCTGTTGTATAAGATTGCTAAAGGCATTCAAAAGAAAGTTCACTAAGACTGCACAACACTTGCTAGTACTCTGTGCCAAACAATTCTCCTACATGCATTGGTCTAAAAATTCTTCAGACTTCTTTTAATCTAATCATTTAAAAAGGAACAATTTTTCATTATCTTCATTCAAATGAAGAAGCTCCCCTACTTGAATATAAGTTCCTCCACCTTTACAGATGCTCAGTTCTTGATTAAGCTCCTGTTAATAAAGTCATTAAGGTCAAGCAACTCTGCTTAGAATCCAGAAAAAGAGCTGAGAACAGAAATCCAATCTTTCCGGCTTCCATGGGAGAAGTCCTGCTGTGTATCCTCTGAAGAATTAGCATGGTTTATCAACACGTAATTGACTACTTATCAGATAGCCTTGGTTCTTATCAGGTGAGCTACAGTGGTGAGATACAATGAATGTTCTGGGTTACTCTTCTGGAGGATGGTCAGAGAAAAATCAAGGATAAAAACCCCACTCCTTAACCACAGCAGCTGCTTCGGCTCTGAACCCACATGTTACTGGAATTCCGGTTTTGGCTGAAGGCAAGGTTTACCTTGGGTTTGGGGAATAGTTAGCTTCAGCTCTGACATCTCTTCCAGCTTAACCAAATTACTGAATTAGAGATGTGCTTTGGGAGTGGGTTTTTGTAGTGTCATCCTCACTCTGGCTAACCAATTCATAGTTACTGTTAGCTTCAGTCAAGATACATAGATGCTCTTCAGAAGAAAAAGTTTTCTTCAAGTCTTTTTGATCTAACATAAGATAGACCCATTGTATCAGCACCTTCTTTCAGTGATTGATCAGTCTGAGTCACTGATCTCAATTGAAGGGTCTGCAGAAAGAGAAATAAGGTTACTGGTATGTTTCATGGCTTCCTGCAGCACTGCTGGGGAGATGATTGCCAGACTTTCATTTTTATGGAAGTATGTGCTTATTTGCTGAAAAATGTTTATATTCACCACCATTAACAGGAATAACTAATAGACAGTAAGATAACAGGTTTCAAACCTGAAAGTCCAAGATCAGACTGAAAAATACTAGAAGACTCTACCCTATCATCCAATGAAGAATAATTATGGTTGGCAACAAAGACAAGCAATTTTCTTACATAACCAAGCTATTTTCCAAGACTAAAAGCCCTGTAGCCTGTTACAGTGTGCTCTCCCAGGCAGTCTGTTTCATCTGATATCTTGGGGCTTTATAAAGCAAGTAAACTAAGAACCAAGTAAACAAAATCCAACTCAAATGAGAGCTTTGCTCCATTACATTTTCTTCAGAAGTTTTTTTGTTCACTCTTTAACAGTTCAGTACTAACTAGAAGTTTCTTGACACGACATTAACAATTAAACACACCCACATAGTGAGTAATAAAGCAGTATCATTAATTAATCATTCCTTTTGCATCAGCTAAGAATATAAAACAATAAGAAAAGATTAGCCACTCCTTTTTGATCCAGTTTCTTTTATTTCCCTCTAACTACTTATACTTCAGAAAGAAGGGGGTTAAGGCAGAGAAGTTAATGACTACAATGTCATTTGATGCTGTACAGGTTCTTCTAGCATATCAGAGAAGCCAAGTCATGAATAAGCAATATAACTTAAATTATCATATATGGTGTGTTCTAATTCTCATGTTCTTGAAAAAGGAGTTCTTAGAGTATACTGAAGCATTTCTATCTTACGTTTTTGCATTAGCACTTCCCTGCTCTTCCAGGCTTATGTAGAAGTAAGGAAGGCCTTAGAAACACAGGTAACTTGTAGCATAAACTGATGAGGTCCAAAATGATCCTTTTCAGTTCTAAGGTCACCCTTCCTCCTCTCTCCAAGAACTAAAAATGACAAAAATGCAGTATTAGGAAAAAAATGTGCCTGAACTGAAAGTTAAATAAGCAATTATAACATTCACATGGAGGCTAACAGGCTTACACCTCCTTTCTGGCAGACCTGGATCTCCTACTCACCAAGTGACCTTACACTACTGAGATACAGAATATTCCCAGGGCAGACCTCACATCACAGCTACTTCCTGCCTAACAAGTACTTGCAAAAACATGTGCCAGAGCTCAAGCATCATCCTGTTTCCCCACTACCAGTAAACTATAGTAAGCATCAGCATATGGAGTTCCTCTTGTTTGCTCACTTGTTCTCAATTAATATGTAGAAAATATTTGTATAATATATTTAAATATTCATTGGATCAGAAAAAGGCTCAATTGCCTAGTACTTACAGAATTTGCCAGAGGCAGAAAAAGGGGAAGAGGAAAGAACTCAAGTTCCAGGGTGTGTTAAAACAATTATTTAAATTAAGCAGACTAGAACAGCTTCAGTGAAAAGTAACTAACAAAAGACCTAACCTGAAAGAGCAAAATACACATTTGGTGGGTTTGAAATACTTCCTGTCCCTGGAATTACTGCAGCAATCTGGATTTTATATGGATGTGCTAACTTATTCCACTTTCATCCAGAAAAGTTGATGACTTCATCTCAGTAAGTAAATTAAAAACCAAAAACAACAGACACCTGCCAAAATACAAAACATTCCTTGTTCCTCTGACATGAAGAGACCTCAAAATCATGCATAACCCAGATGGAAATTGTACCAAAGCAACACAGGCAGTGGAATCTGCGGACACTAAAGTGTTCTTCTATACAGCCTTTCCACATTCTGACCTGAGACCATGCAAGTAATGGGGTGCTGCAATGACAATGCAGAAGGAATAGAGACCAGCAGAATGGTGCCCTCTTGAATAAGGGACCTCTTTTCAAAGCTCCTGATTTTGACAAGATATGTAAAAATGGAGCAAAGGCAAAGAGTAAAAAAGATAACCAGTCAAATACTACAATACTTTGAAAAGCAGAGCTAAATTACTTGACTTACCAAATATGGGGGAGGAAGGAAACTTGCTTTGTCACCACACTTCAAAGTAAGACCAAATTGTATTTTGCATTCACTTTTCATTTCTAGAAGTGCTTGTGGTGCAGATGTTCACTGTCCTGTGAACTCTCAGGCAGCTACAAGGCTTCATATGATGAAGCAGAACTGACCCCATGGGCAGTACTTGTGGGTACTAGGAACTGCATTAATGTGCCCACTCTTTATTATCTTTCCATCACCAGAGCCATGTCCAGAAGACACTCCACATCCCCTCAGCACTCCAGCTGCTGGAGCATACATCTCCTGTATCCCAACTACAGGGTGAATACTCACTTGGGGCTCCGTTTGCATCTCTCAAACTTACACAGTAGAAGATTTTATTCTGAAGGAGGTCATCAGCAATGCAGACAAAGCTGGATTTTCCCTTGCTAAGAGACAGTAAACCCTCATTCCACGTACAGATTGAGAGGAAAAACAAGTATATGTAAAATCTGGCAGGAGACAAGTTTAGTGTCTCTTTCAGTCTCCGAATTCTTCTTATTCTATCAGGATAATCCATCAATTAATGCTGCATTGAACAGCCACTGGTACCCCATGGAAGCCTTTGAAAAATCTTTCTATTGAAAGACAAGCCTGTTAATGTGTCATCTACAATATGCCTCTCTTACTCCTGGGAAATTTGCATGAAAACAGGATTGTTATTGCTCTGACATCCTTGTGTTCCTAGTGCTTATTCTCACTGGAAGCCTGCTACTACCTATTCTGCCATCCCTGCACACCCAGGCTCCCACCAAAAAACATTAAAGGGAGATTTAAGTGCAATCTCACTGCAGTTTCAGCCCATGTTCCTGAAATCCCAGTTTCAGTAGCAGAGAAGATCATATGCCAAAGGAAACAGATGCTATAAAAGCCAATAAAAAGCAATAAACATAAATAAATAACATTTTGTCACTATTAGTGAAGGTTTGTGATTATGTGAGTATTCAATAGGAGCAAATGCATTTCCAACAAGAAAAAAGCACCAACGCAAAACACATCCAATGAAATTAAATGGAAAAGGCAGATAAAATGCCAGCTCAGACAGGAGGGTAACAGACTCATTTAAATCTAATATTTCCCATGTACGTGATATCTTTACTCCTCTGTGCTGTCACACCTAGCTAAAGTCCTTCTCTTCACGGGGCCAAGGTGAGAAGGAAGCACCAGGAGGACTGAAGGAGAATAATGAGGACAGTGACAATTTACCTAAGCTTTATGGGTTGGCACTAATGGGAAGCTTCCATGCTTCCTTCATTGCATTCCTATCTTTTTCACTGATATAGATTAATTTTCCTGCATTTTCATAGACATACATTCCCAACAAAAAGAATCACAGAAGGGTTTATTGTTTCAGACTCCTTTTGAAACAGACTGATCCACAATGTCAGTGCAGCTGCCCCATATGCAGCATCGCATTCTAAAAATCCTTATGACATTTCTCCTTAGACATGAATCAGCAGACTAACAGATGTCTCATTCACACCATGTTTGAGTTTCAGTTTTACTAATGAAATTAATTTAGGGCCAAATTGCATCTTGAGTCACACACAGAACTCTTGTTGACTTGCATGTCAGCCAAATACGTGCATGGGAGAATGGAAATCTGACCTTAATTTTAATTTGATCTCTGTAACAGATAGCTAATTTAGAGAGACAGATTGTGATGTCCCTTCCTTGTGTTACATACTACCTTACATCACAAATAATCCCTCTGAATACATCAAGATTTCTGAAGTACCATATACTCCTGGGAGGGTCTAGATCTTACAACCTGCCTGTTACTAGTGGAGACTACCTCAGAATCTTAAGAGGAACCAGACTGCAGCTTCCCAAGCTTTTTCTCTTTATGCAAAAAAGTGCGCAATCCTCGGAAGATCTGCTGTGTTTTTGCTGGGTTTTGTCATTGGGGCTGTTGACCCTGGCTGGACACCGGGCGGCCACCAAAACTGCTCTATCACTCCCCTTTCTCAGCTGGACAGGGAAGAGAAAATAGAATGAGAGGCTCATGGATGGAGATAAGGACAGAGATAAGTCACCAATTTCTGTCACAGGCAAACCAGACTTGAAATGCAGAAAAAGATTACCAAATCAGAGCAGGTTAATGAGAAATAAAATTAAATCTTAAAAACACCTTCCTCCCATCCCTTCCTGAGCTGCAGGGGAATCTTTGCTTTGACACGTGGAGCATCTCCTCCTCTTTCACTCACCTCAGTGTCTGCAGTTATTTCTCACATTCTCATTCTTCTCTTCAGCTGTAGTTATGCACTTTTTTTCTTCTCACCTTCTGAAATAGATTACACAGAGGCACTACCACCATTGCTGATGGGCTGGGCTCAGCCTTGGCCAGCTGCAGGTCTATCTTGAAGCCAGTTGGCATTGGCTCTATTGGACATGGTGAAAGCTTCTGCCGTCTTCTCACAGAGCCACCCGTATGAACACCCTGCCTCCAAAACCTTGCCATGCAAACCCCATAGAGTCATGCAATGCTTGGTACAGGCAGTCGTTCTCAGAAAGGAAGATGAAGAAGCAGCAGGAAAGTTTGGTCTTCCCCACAGGTTGTTCACAAAGCCTTTTGCCAGAATGTATACAGGCTTGCCTGGATCTAAGTCTGTGCAGCCATGTTCATCAAACTGGACTTACTTTGGCCAGTAATGCAGTGTTTTAACTGCATGATCACAGCTACCTGCAAGAGCACAGAGTGTAGCCACATCTGTTTGAAACAGAGCATATATTTACATCCACCTGCAAACGCACTCTCAGTCCTTGTCTGAAGCCATTTCAAGAAGCAGAGTTGCTCCATGCAAAGCCACTGTAATGAGATTTTTTTGATTTCTCAGTTTTCTCAAGGGCATGACTGAACCATGTCCTGAGAAGATCTGCTAGTGAGCAAATTTAAAAAAATAAAACAAACAACAATCTTAAAATCATAATGTGTTATCACCTCAAATACCTTCCATAACCTGTTAAAGAAGTGTCTGTGTAAGTAACACTATGTTTAAAAAAAGGCAAACAAACAAACAAAAAATCAACAAAAAACACAACAACCAAACACCAAAAAATCCACAACCCAATAAGGCACTGTTGGCAGAACATTTAACAGTTCCCACACATATGACTTCAGATCCTAAATCACATTGTGCTTCGTAGTGCTCCAGGAACACACCCACATTTGTAATTGGAATCAAGATATTGTTTTCATTATCGTTATTTTAGAAATTAAACCTTTGACTTCACAGTTAACTCTGAGGACCCAGTTGTACAAAAAGCTAGTTATATTTCAAAGTGAAAACAAGATGTATTCAGCATCTTAAGACTCTAGCTTTCTCAGGAATATCATTGGGGCTTTTTGCTTAAACCTGGCAAGCAGATGTTATTTCCAAGCTTTCACAGTAGACCTACTCTTCCTGTGTTTGCTCCCCATCTAGCTCATAGCCACTGTTTACTCAGAGGAAAGATACTCATCCCCTGTTCTGGCAAACTACATAAAAGCCTGTACCAGAAAACCTAATACTGATATTAGCAACATTCAGAGAGTAATTCTTGATTCACTTACTCATCAGTTCAGGCTGATTCACTAGCATTTCTCCAGCCACTTTCAGTAATTCTCTCCACCTGCAGAGATCACTGAGCCATATTACTTTTCCTTTTCTGTAACATGCTGAGGTTTAATTCAACTATGACATTATGACAGACAGCCAAAAGCCAATGGCACCTTGAATTTGTGGCTGGCTTATCCATTTCACCAGCAGATCCACTCCTGCTATGATTACATCGTTAAAGATACAGACCATTCTGTAAGGCCTTCCAGTTAGTTGGCAATCCACTATTTCCCTAAGCATTTGGTTTTCACCTTTTTAGAAAATTATTCTCAACAGTACAAAATGGGAATTTGTGCTTTTTTAGCCTATAAGCTGCACAACTACACTGTGCCATTTAAGAACACCAAGCTAAAAGAAATAAAAATATACAAGAAATCCCATGAACAAATGTCTGAGCAGTTTGGCACAAAAAGAGCTGCAAATTCTCACGTGCCCAATTTTCTTAGTGTTTTTGTTTCTACCCTTTCTTCCCCAAATTGCCTTCCATATACTATAACTTTCACTTTGATTTCACATCCCATTTCCCATCTCGTTTTGAATCATTGGATATATATTTTAAATCAGACTCAAATATTTCAAACATATATTAATGACCTCTTCATAATTTAGGAGGCATTACGAGTTTCAGATGTGCCTCCACCAGATATTCCAAAGCTTTTTGACAATAGGTCAAGATTTTGGATGATACTATCTCAACATTTTCTTTCCATTGGCTTGTATTAGTTCAGAAGTGGGTCAAGATTTGTCTTTTATTTTGCATTTTTCAATAGTATGACAAAGCTTTCATATAATTTTGAACAAAAGGAGATGAGAGCATTGCTATTTCCTCAAGTGCACCTGGGCAAATTCAAAGACCTAACATTCAATTTCAAGTTGTTAGCTAAGACTGTATCTGTAACTTGCTTGGACTTATACACATCTCAGACACCATGGACACATCAGGGAAATGCAAAGGACAAACAGATCTTCTTGAAACAATACATACAGTTACATCTATATGTCTATACATGCCTAGATAATGTAGAAACCTTTCAATGTTCACAGCAAATCCTAAGCTCTATCAAGATCCACGAAAGAAAGTTTTCTTCAGGAATGGAAAGAGAAGTAAAGAATGTATTTCAGACTTCAGCCAATTTTAGGGACAACACCAGCAAAATAAAGAATTAGGGAAATATTAACAAGTGATCTATGTGAAACACGAATCCTCAGGTGAGCTGCACTAAACTTTCATCCAAGCCCATCCTGCCATGAACATGTAACATCTTGAGAACAGTTTGGGATTTAACACACTCAGGCTAAAAGCTCTTAGTTGGATGGAAGGGAGCTGTAATCACTGAGCAAACAGCTCTAAGTCCTGTGTCTGAGGTACAAACAGCTCACTACAACATGACTACACAGACACACAAGACATGCAACATCAAAGTTCTTCGCTGTGTTATACAAAGATCAAGGAATTACTTCTCTCACCTATTTTTAAACATGTGCTGCACATACCTGCAGCTGCCTCAGCCCAATAATTGCTGTTCATTACTGCTAATTTCTAGCACATAAGTTTGATCTTTATCATCAACATAAGAGCACAGTTTACTGAAAGGTGGCTTCCTCTCAAAACTCACTTGTCACACTGCTTCAGAGGGATCTATGAGGGAGGAGACAAGTGGCTGTGACTGCTGGAAGCTGGGAAGTTCCCAGTGGAAAAAGCCAGGTATAGTGCTACAGCATCTACTCAAAAAGCACAAGCACAGCATTATGGCCATAGTGAGAGCTAACAGGTTGGTTTGTATTCAGTAAATCTTTGAGACATAGCTGTGGTTCTTGACATTCCATTCTTGACATTGTTCTACAGGCTTAAAAACCAAGAGCTTTTTAAAAACCAAAAGGATGTTGGGATTGGTAGCCCCACTGCTTCCCCAAGCCAACAGCAGGGAACATTTGACAGTGTATCCATAATGTGTGATCAAGCTGTAAAATCCAGAATAGACATTGCTGTGTTATAAGCTCTAAGCTATAACATACCAGATTTGTCTATGAAGTTCCATGCATATCCTCTAAATTGTTTCAAAATGTGTCCAATAAAAGTTAATTTTTCATTTACAGCTTAATTTTGTCAACAAATCATGAATTACTACATCTATCTGTCAAACACTACGCTACTCTCAAATATCACAGGAACTAAAATACAAGTTTCTAATTAACTTTGTCAGATGAATACGAGTTGTTCTAAAACTTCTCTCTTCAAAGTACTGAGATTTAAAGCAATAAATAGTCCTTCAGAAGTAGGCCAGTTTGAATTTAATATGCACCAAATAAATATTCCCTCAATTAGATGTGTGCAAGTAAAAGGCTTTATGTTATGGCTTATAGCAATTTCAGATAAAGAGCTTGTGTGATGGAGTGAATCCAGCTACGAAATGATTGCAGTAGTGCAACATATTTTTAGAACAGAATGGCACTCATCTCAAAAATAATTCTGAGAATTTCTGCGATTGAGATCACACTAGGTTTTCAGCAAGAGCACCGTGCTTAATAGATTTCACAAATTACTCCTAAAAAATTAATAAGGCAAATTAAGGGTCCTTGTAATGAATCATGTAACTTCTCATTTGGCAGAATTACACCCTTTCTTTGTGCAGGAACCATCATCCAAGCTGTACCATTAGCCACAAGGCTGACTAAAGAGAAAAAAAAAAATCACCCATTAGTATGATAAAACTTCTACATTATCGCTACTTTGATATTCCAAACAAAATTTCTACTCATCAGTTTGGCTGAATTCTGTCTCCATGACTAAAGAGGAGCACTGTTGTTACTGTCTATTGCAAAACAGCCTTAACATTGACTTTTTTGATTAAAGGGTACTAGTTCAAAGAATACTTGTGAAAGAATCTTTGAAAACTTTGAAAATCCACAACTGAATCTTAGACTTTCCACATATCAATCACTACAAAACTCCCTTCTGTATCATATCCTAGAGTTAGATGCTGACTATAGTATATCAGATACCATTTGCACTATGTTTGCTCCTAGCAAACATAAACAACTTTTTCTCTGGATTGCTGATGGTTCTGTAAATAAGAAAGCACTTATTCAAGGGGTTACACAGTCTCTATTTACCTATATCCAAAGGTCAGCAACACTGCAGTTACTTAGGGCAGCTGCAGGTATTGGCATACAGCATGGCTAGGCTGTGCAGGCCGAGCTACAAGTCACTGGATTAAGGAATGGTACCAAGTCTTGTCAAGTAATCCACATGCATTACCAAAAACAAGATCCTAGGTGGAAAAAGTGTTTACATCAGGAGAAAAGCAGTGGCAGAATCCTCCAAAGGTTAGTAATGGTCTCTTCTAGAACAGAGAATTATTAAAAAAACCCAGCAACTACCTCAAGCCATAAAAGTCAACATTGGTCCTGCTGACTTCAGCAAAGATACACTTGTACGTGGCAAGTGATCAGGCAGCCCTCAGCCAGCACAGCCTTTGACACACAGCTGCTGCAGGGAGCAACTGGGCAGCTAGTCCCAGCCAATACCTTAACTGCTTCAGGAGATGCAAAACATCTGGACAGACTGGATTGATAAGGACTGGAGAAAACAGACCATACCTTTTTGTTTCCCTTTATTTTTCTCCAGGATATCACGCTGGCCCAGATCAACAACTACATGCAAAAGCTAGCAGCAGTTTTGCATGTTGAGAACACAGCACCAAGACAACACAGTCCTCAATTGGCTACAGAGCAAACTGCTGACTGTCAGAGTTTCCCTTCACTTTTGTATTGGTTCTGCTTACAAAGCAAATCACTAGAAGACCAAAATATAATCAGTATGCTCTGTAATGGAGTATGACCTCAAATGAGTGCTACTTCTCTGTGTTTCCCCTAAAACAGTTTAAAGGGAACCGTATTTCTGTAAACTAGTGGGGAGGGAGAAGCAATAAGAGGACTAAACATGTCTACAAGGTTTAACTGTAATAAATTGAGGAACAACATCACATAGTACTTTCAGTCCTCTATTACAGCCAGAAACACGTTTGTAACTTACCCAGATACAGACCTCTGTATTTCTCTCTTGAATTCCAGTAGATACTATGATTTTGGACTGTGGGTCTGCTATCAAAGTCACCCCAAATTTACAGAGTTATCTCTGTTGCTAAAGATTCCCAAAGCACACAGTAACCAGTATGACCCCATACTTCAAAACTGTTCAATTTATTCCTCCTGCAGTATTTTCCCAAATTCATAGTTAAAGCTATTTCTTCCAACATCAGGAAACTTTCTGACACAGCATCTAGTGCTGGGTTTGAACGTGTCAGTGGAACAGCTGAAGTGAAAATGACAAGTGGCTTCAGCATTACTTTGAACTAGGCCTTCTGGGTAGAGGCAGAAGATGAATTTCTGGCAATGCCTTTCAGTCCCTTCACAGCCGTTTGTTCTGGGGGATCATTGCCTGTTATTAGCCTAATTCAAGAAATTCAGCTTTGTCTCATTTACTCTTAAATGATTTAAAATTCATCTTACAAATGGAATATAGTCTGCTGTGATTCAGAGCTGCAAGTCTACATCTAAGACAGTAAGAAAGATATGACACGAAGTTCAATCTTAGGCCTGCTCATAGCTTCACTTTTCGTAAATTATTTACCATCTGTTCACAGTACTGTCTATTCAGATGAAGATGATTCAGCTATCCATGCCAGGAGTTACAAGTGGAGAAGTTGTACCAAGAAGTCAGACTGATTTCCCCTTCAAGTATTATTGCTTTGTGGGTACTGCCAGCAAATATAGATGTGAGGCATTTTCCAAACACTTTTCTGAGCCTTGAGTCAGGGAACAGTCAGCAATTTGTACATCTGTCAGCTCAGATCACTGAGCAGCAGGGTACACATAGGTCTTCAAGAGGGACTTAAAAAGCAGATAGGATAGGGACCTGTGCAGATGAATGTTGGGAGGTCACATTAGCATATAGGGAGCCACAGAGAAGGTGGAACAAAGATGGATCATGAAACATCTGACAAGCTAGCAGAAGAGCATAAGTGACAAGAGACCTTGAAAAGCCTGGCAAGTGAAGCTAAATGGAGACTCTCACAGTTATGTCTAGCTTTCAAGACTGACAAAAAGTATCCATCAGATATAATAACTGGATGAGAAGTTTACAGGGGATTTCTCAGAAAGAAATTTCATGGACAAGTAGGTCAGTAAAAACATTCTGGCTGGACCAACAGGAGTAATGAGTATGACTGAGGAGATCAATTTACTTAATATATATTAATCAGAACAGGTTAGCAGAGAAATGCCTGAACAAGAAAATACCCTGGAGAGATCAAGAAATTCAGAATAACCTGCCTGGTGTGGTCCTCAGCCAAAAGAGATATTGAAGCTTTTATAATGCTGTGTCCTCTGAGAAGACATTTGTAAGGCATTTTACAGAAACAAGTCTGTAAGCAAGATTGAAAAGCAGAAGCTTAGCAGAAGACAGACAAAATTTCTACAAATCGTCAGCACTGAGACATGATAGCCTCAGCTATCATTGATTCAGCTATTAATTCAAGAAAGTACCTGAAAATCAAGGTGAAGAGGCAAAAGGGCCAAGCACAAAGCCTTAAGGAACCACCTCTTCCCTCTCAAAATCATTGGGAAAAGTAGCAACTGAAAAGGGTAGCATCTTATAGAGGAGGAAAAGTGTCAAGAACCAAACAACTGGCCATTCAAAACAAGCATATTATCATTTTTGTCACAACATATTTAACCAGTAAAATTAGATGCTTAGTACTGTTAACAACAACAGAACATACAACTATAGCTGTCCTCTCTGCCCTCATAAAATCCCCACACCAAACATAGTATAAGCAGCTGGCCTCTAAACACTCAAAACACCATTCTTCCTGGAGGCACTATGCAGCTTTATAACATGGTATCTCCCTTCCCTTTGCCTAATTATAGTCTGTTATTATTAATCCCACTTACTAATCCCATGTAAAGCACAACAACAGCAGCTCAGAGGCTGATAAAAAGAGATAACACATATCCCCTCAAACACAGCATAATTTTCTCTGGGATTTGTGCTTATTTATTAGGCATCCTTATGGTCCTTGGGAGGACCATACACACCTGCTGTGTATTGCAGATCTGACTTTATCAATTGTTCCAAGTTTTTACATTTAAATAAACTTGGTTTAGAAGTGTTCTCCCATCTACTAGTTTTTGAGAAGGTAACAGAGATTAATTGTAAAGAGAGGCATGTTGTTCTGTCTACACAGGATACCAGTTGTCACCATCACTCCAGGTTTTCTACAGGCAAAGCATCATACTAATGCAAGGAACCATTCCAACTCCAGTTACGCAAAATAGCACCTTCCAGGTCTTGTAATTTACAAACACACACACAAACACTCCCTCTTTCAAAATACCAACACAAAGATGCGTCTACACAAAAATATTGACAAGTTACAAAAGTTGCAACTCCATAGAAATGTAGCACGTTATTAACTGCTGCATATTTGAAATTCCTTAGGGACACTGAAGAAAACCAGTTATATATACATAAGAAAAAGGAATTCTCCCTCAGCAGAGGGCAAAAAGGTCCCTAACAGCAAAAAGTTGAGCTCACAACCCCATTTTAATAATCCTTCCAGAAATAAAGCACAAATAATATTGCTTCCCTGTCATAAAAACCAAACAAAAAGTTGAAAGACAGGCAGAAAGTACAGACACCTGAGAAAGTTCTTAAAGCAACCTGCCACGGGCAAGAAACAGGCACCTGTGTAATCAGAGAAGGCCAGTACAAACATGTATGTATTGACAGTACTTCCTGAAGAGAAAAATAAAGCTGGAGTACTAAGCAAAAATTATGTGTTGAGTCAGTGGCCACACAGATCCCATCAACTGAGCAGCAGAAGAAAAAGCTGGCTTGATAAGATATGTTGTTCTCATTTATGAAATGCTGAAATTCTCAAAGTTAATAAAAATGAACTATGAATGATGAGATCCAATTTTGCTTGCGTGGTACCCAAGCTGTGCCAGGTTCATTCTAACATGCATATTTCCTGCTTCCATCAACATACAATGCAGAAACTGCATGTGTAATGTGGGCAGCAAATAGATGAAACTATGTAGTTTCTCACTGACGTATCATCCAAGATCATCTAAGACAACTCACCAGGGCTCTAGGGACTGCTTCAGAAGGACCTGTGTATCCCATAGGTCCTTTATCAGATTTGCTGATCCTCAAGCCTTGTCTCAAATACCCTACACAGCATTTCAAAAGGTAATATACATATATCTATGCTTATGCAGCAGAATTGTGCCCAGACTACTGATTAAACTGTACACATGGTTTTTAAGACTACCTTTCTGGAGCAGAACTAAATTAACTTGAGAACAGCCCCTCTCTTTTTTCCTTCCAGCCAAAAGAATTGGAAAGCCAAACCAAATTCCCCCACTGGTAACAGTACCTAAGAAAGCTCAAGTGATAAGAAGGTTTCAGAGGTTGTATCACAGACTCCCAGCTGAGGCCATGCCCTCCACATCTCTTTGGATGCTGAAGCCAATGTTAACCACAGCATCACTCTTCAGGAAGATTCTCAGCTCTACTGGCTCCATCAGCGTTCAGCAAGGATGGGAGGGAGAAGAGTGTTGTATTTCCTACTTTCAGTGCATGAAGCTGTTTCTGGGTAGATGCTTTCATTAGTTTGGCTTTCTTTTAAGCGAGAATCATTTTCAGAAGATGAGAAATACACCAGAAGAGTAGGCAGAATATTTGCTGCAGCATTAGAGCACTGCCTCGGCACACACTTGCAAGCTCAGAGCGCTGCTGTGCGAGGTGCAGGAGGAACAACAAACGACACTGCTTCCCTACCAGGAATTCACTGGTTCCTGGCCAAGACAGGTCCTAACCCAGCAGGCAAACAGGACAACCTGGAGACTAAACATGTAGAAGGGGTAAGAGGTATCAGAAGGAGGAGGAAACAAGAGGGTAAATAGCGTCTAACAAAAGAATAAAATAAATTCCAAGAAGAAAAATTCATAGTAGTGAACATTCACATTCTGATCTTATTCAAACAATGACAAATATTCTCAAGGGAAATAACAGTTCCTGACACCACACCCACACATCATTATGCTAAAGTTTTTGCATTTTCTGGCTGCTCAAAGTCATTCCAGTTTTAAAGAAACACAACCTGGAAAATTCAAAACAAAAGTTGGAAGATTCCGGCTCTGTGTTCCCACAGCCCCGGCCAGTTCTCATGTTTCATAGTTATGTCACCCTAATTCCAAGTGTCTTTTCCCACTGCTATACAACACAAATACCACTCTAAATGGTTGCAATACAAAACATTAAATGAAACAGAGTACCTAAACTGTAAACAGATATTGACTCATGCATTTTGTAGTACTGCTTAAAACTATAATATCAATAATGACAATAAAACTCTGTGTGGCTAAGGAAACATCTAATGTCAGTGGCACCCTTCAGCAGTAAGGGTATCAAAACCAGACAGGTTTCAAAAGCCCAGCCCATAATCCTCCAAGTATTATTTTCTTTGCAATAACCAGGGAGCAACCACTTGAACTACACATTGACCCAGCTGCCCAGCCTGTTTCACAGACCCCAGAACTTTTCAGTATCATGTCTCACATCAGTCTGCCAAAACACAGCACTTCCAAAAGCAGTCAGTGACTGAAGACCAGGCCCAGGTCTGTCCACATCATCTAAACTTCCCATTTATCAAATCCCTCTTTCAATAAAAAAAAATAAAAATAAAAATTGAGCCCCTCTATCCTTAACCAGTGCCTCCCTTTAGTCAAAGGGCTGTGCCCACTTTACATGAGGATGGGAAAGGAAAGGGAAAGAAAGACAAGAAAGCACCCATGGAAGGCTTTCCGTGCCCTACCAAGGACAATACCCACTGCTTCCCAGTGTCAGGCCAAAGAGTCCTAGACAGAGAAGGACTTCCTCAATTCATATCTACCAGCTACTCCACTAAATACAGCAATTCAGTTAACAGACCATAGTTACACTGTATTCATTATTGTATTTCATCTCTATGTTTGTATTTGCAATTAAAAGTATGGAAAAGAACAGCCTGGGTAGAACACAGATGTACGAGAAGCCATTGCTCAAAAAAATTCAAAATTGTTAACATAATCAGAGAGGTGTATAGCAGTGGTTTCAGGATTGTTCCATATGCACAAAGGAAGCAGGCTACGTCCTTGCCTCCAGTTTCATCTATCCTCTATCACCTGAAAGACAGAAGTAAATTTCTAGCCTAAAAAAGGCAAAAATACTCTTGCATCCTGAAGTGACTGCAGAGAAGTTAATGCAGCAAAGCAATATGAATTAACTTGGATTTTACACCCTGTAACTTGCATGTAAAGGAAGCTAACTTTATTATGACTCTTGTGTTAGTGTACAGTCTCTGAATACTACATCATGGATGAAAATAGAAACTACTTTTAAAACCTATGCACATAATAATAAGGTTTTGCAACATACTCAGAGTACCTATACACAGATTTAAACTCCTTGAGAAACTTGATTGAAAACCAGAACAACTTAGAAGTAAACATGGAGTTTTAAGGAGGAAAGAAAATAATTGTTTTTTGGCATTTTTAGTTTGATTTTGGATTGAGTTAGTTTGGTATTGAAAACGGAAGTATAAGTGTCCAAAAGCAAAGGTTAACAGGAAAAACTATTTTTTAAAAGTAGAACTACACTAAAGAATCTGAATTTATAATAATATAGCTACTTAGTAATATAAATTGCTCTGTTCTTTCTCCCCCAAAACCACATTGAGGTCCCAAACTAGAATTCTAGTAGCAACAGTAATTATAGCAGTAGCTGCACTTTGGATGGGACAGAATTTCCTTGCATTGCCTCTATTGCTAGGCTGAGCTCTTTCTCAGATGGGTCAGTTTTGTTCTATTCCTTTAAAAAAAAAATAATCAAAAACATAAGCATGCATTTTTAAAATTTTTTTTACATTCACATAGAGTTTAAAATAAATGTATGATGTCTACTCGAAGTAGAAAATACTGGGGGGGGGTTCCCCCTACATTCTTAGTTCCCATGCATACACTGCTTATTATATCAGTTTGTGCATGTGCTATCAGTTACTTGGAGAGCAGAAAGAGATTTCTAGCTCCACACTGAACAGCTACTTCTCTAGCTAAATGGGAGGGTCAGATTTTTCATAACACGCTTGAGCTTACTTGAAAATAATAATTTTTACTGTGGGAAAGGTACCCAAAGATGGAATCAGATTCCCTGCTGGGCTAATATATTCCATGTGGAAGCCTGTGCTACTGAAGTTGACACATAGTGCTGAGTGTGGTAGCTACAATGTATACCTGCATGTCCTGCAATCCACATTTCAAGTGCAGCAAAACCACAGCCTCTTTATGTAGCTCCAGGATTTCCAGCACACTTGCAGAACAGTCACTCAATATTTCAGAAAGTATCCGCATTAACATTGCAATGCTTTAGTATTTTTGGAACTAGTACAGTTTTTCTTATTCCATCTTAAGTTTCAACTCAAGAACTGAAAGAAAATGACGGGTTTTTGTGGGTTGTTGTTTTTTTTTTTTTCAAGTGAGAAATGTGTTGCTGCTGGCACTTATCTGGAATCTCTGATCCATGCAGGCTTTAGCCAACACCAACCGAGATTCCAGATGGGCTGCTGAGTGTTTTTGGTTTTTAAAAAACATGGCAGCCAATGCACCCATCTGGCTGCATATAGAAGTGATGCAGGAAAAGAGATCAAGCTCTACCCCTGTAATTGAGGTTGATAAATCAAGCGCTAAAATTGTGCACAGCAGGGAAGAAATATCAATGTATATACAGCAAGAAGAGCGAGCACAATTTATCTGCATCATTAGAGTAAGTGTTACCATTGAGTGACTGCCCCCATGTTCCTCACACAAAGAAACTTTATACTCCTTAATCACTGTTCTTACATGAATGAGGTTTTAAAACTTAGTCCTGGTATTTTAATCTAGTTTACAACAAAGACTTGAAGTTCAGACGTTCAAAGTCCCTATACAAACACAAGGAGCCAGTCAGTAGACAGTACAGGTTCCTGACTTCATGCTCCAAGGGAAATCAGAGGTCAAATTATCTTTGCACTTTGCATTATTTTCAACAGTGCAAAGTTAATATGGTATTTTATTTTGGTTTTTTTTCTGCCAACTTAGACTTACCTGCAGCAATAAGCACTTCCAAAAAGAGCACAACAGTAGAAAGCCCAGCAGGTTTAGCCAAGAGTAGATTAACTCAATGGCACAGCAGATGAAACCAAAGACCTCAAACTATTTAGCTTTGTATCCACAGCAGTAATTCTGAAGTGTAGCCAGATACTTCACATGCAGCCATTACATGTACCAGTAGTGAGAATATTTTGCCATTAATACAACCTCTATGTACCCTCTATTGCCACATATTGGGAAACTCTTTTAGATTTGCTGAAAGTAAGGAAGGTGAGGTCTCAAGGAGACAGCAGATCAACAGCCACTAGCAGTGTGTTTAACAAGGCCATCAGTAGTAAAGATACACACTAAAAAGATCTCTTCCTGAAGATGATCCTATCCTGACTGAGCCCAGATTTTTTCAAATAATTTCACCAGGAAGTACAAAGCACCAAGAAAAAAAATCACCATACCAAACCCCAAACCAACAAATAAGTACCCAAAAAACCCATGCTGGTACATATCACTGCTCTTTGACCTTCAGTTTTGGCAATACTTCATAGTCTGAGGGAGGCGAAGTTAAGCCTGTTGTTCAGTTTAACAGGAAAATGTGTATTCTCAGCTGTGAAATACCAAACCTGTTATTCTTCAAAGAGCTTTGTTAAAAATAAACCCTTAGGTTTTGTTCTTTTTATTTGTTTAAAATCAAGAGGCACAAGACTAATTCCCTTCTCACTTAATGCTGATTTAGTTGCTTCAACTTTAGCAGAGTAACTTTTAATTTACAGTGGCATAAGCAAAAGACAAGCAAGAATGACAAAACTCTCTGGAGGAGCACTGATTAAGCATGCTGTTGGAGAGGTCTCTATGGGTCTGAGTTCACTGTCAAGGCATCTGACCACCAGAGTGTCACATTCCTTCAGCTGCTGTGCAGGACGGTTGCTGAGTGACAGTTTAAATTACATGGAGTTGCTTTGCTCTTCTCTTTTCCTTGAACAGTTCATTGCAACATTGATAGGAGGAAAAAAAAAAAAATCATAGCAACCAAGATACAGAAGGAAAAAGCTTAGGCATATTGAAATCAGTGGGAGTTCTGCCATACAGTTTGCTGGAGCCAGGATTTCATGCATTGTCTCATTCAATTAATATTAAAGAAATAATGAGCACAGATTTACCCAAAAGGACATCTCAAACTCTTAGATCACTGGCATCTTCTAAACAGCCAACCAGATGTTCCCAGAAGCACAAGTCCTTTGCATCCTGAAGAACAGAACCATTTTATTCAGCACCCACTGAAGCATAAATATAGTTCTGGGCATACTTTTACCCAGATTCATATGGTTTTGTCTCACTAAAATGGCAGCTTGCTTTGAGGCCACATGTGCAGTGGTACAAGGGAGATTCTTGTCTATTAGCAAAGACTATTATTTTCTTGACAGCTTTTTTAACAAAACAGCAAGAAATAAATTCTGACAGGTAAAAAACTCCTTTTTAGATTTTCCATCTAATAAACATTATGACTGAAAGTAGTATGTTATTTTCCCAGAACAATTAAAATTAGATGCTAGGCAAATATTTAAGTGATAAGTAAAAGCAATAGAAAGATCAATCCTAGCTGGGAATCCTGCTTCATAATTCAGGGTCTTTTGTTGGATCTTTTCCCTCTACCTGAAGCAGTGCACTGATTACCAGGTCTCACCCTGCTCCAGCTGTACCTGTCTAATCCCAGAGTTCAGTAAGGCACTATGGAACTATGGCCTATCATGCTTGTTGAACACGGAGCTTTTTATTTCCCCCTGCCCTTCTAAACAGTATTGCTTGTTAACCAGGATTCAAGATTACTAAATATAGACAGTTGCTATATAAACAGAGACAACGAAATGTTGAGTCTACTGTCATTCTGACAACTGAAAACATCCTGCTTAGTTCACACTGTCAGACCCAGAACTGTATCAGCAGCAGTATTTAAGTCACATTAGCAGCCTTCTCAGTGCTCCTCCAGACAAAGAGATGACATTGGAACCCACTGTACTCAGCCAGTCTTTTTTATTCTATGTTAATAATATTTTAATATACTTTAGCTAGGTCAGGCCACTAACAATCTCTTGCAGGTAGATACTATTTCAAGGCATTTCAGCAGATATTTCAGTATCAATAGTTATCCAAGATGAAAATGGAATCAATCTGGCATCTGTGTGACTTCTCCACTTTGAGGTCATAAATGAACATATAGAGATGCAAGATTTTTTTTTTTTAATTGATTTTTAAGTTTCAATAAGCCTTAGCTGCTCCTTTGTAAAGCCACCAGACAATGAACAGCAGTTCAAAGCCAAACTAGTAACTTTAAATGAAGCTGGTCCAGAAATAATAAAATAAAAATAAAAAGACTTTTGCCCCAAATAATTCCTTTCACTACAAGGGTACCATTCTGTATGTATAATAGAACTAAAAGTTTCTGCTCCACAGAGATTACCCAAGAAATCTCTGCTGGCACTAGAAGCCATTGCATCAGCTGCAAAAAGCTAAGCTTGTTCTACATAAAACAAAACCAACCAAAAAATGTGATGAGGTACAACAATTATATTTTTCACCCTGCTCCTCTCACTGATGTGTATGGTAGGAGGAGGTCATAGACCTCATGAAGGAAGAAAGACTTTTCTCACTCTCTTATGTGATCGCTTCACATCAGAACACTACACTCTTATGACATGGGAAAAATGTAGTTATCACTGAGAATAAATCTTAAAATGTAAGAACTAAAAAAAGGCTAAAATGTAAGTTTGTACCTTATGAATGCACAGGGCAGAATCTCACTCAGTTTTGTGAGTTTGAATGGTCCGGACTTTCTTTGAAAAAGCAGCCCAGTTTTCACCTGATCTGAACTTATAAGCTTGTACATGCATGTGCGTAAGAGTGTGAGGTCTTGTTTTTAAGTATGTACATTTTTCCACGACATTCTGCAGACTTTGGATTCATTTATGTACATGAAGGATAAACAAATTTATTAGTAGTTGGTGGACTACTAAAGCATCTATGAAATGAGGTGCAAAGAAACAGTCAACTCCTCAAATACCAATTTCTTAACTGTTAATTGCCTAACAGAAACCTGAAAGTGCTCAGCAGCAAGCTGAGGAACACTGGGCTCGTGGGCTGTTCTTAGCTACTCTTCCTCAGTGCATCTCCAGTATTCATGTGTCTCATAGCTAAATCCTAGTTTAACATTCACAGGGTGTTAAAAAAAACCCCCTCCATATCAGCACTATCACAACCTGGTCTTGAACACTTCCAAAACTTCTCTGGACAACCTGTTCCAGTGTCTCACCACCCTCATAATTAAGAAATTCCTCCTAATGTCTGAGGGGCAAAGAAAGAGACATGCTCTTGAGATTCAACTAAATCAATCTGCACTGTGGCCTGAGTCAGCCCTAAAGTTTTTGCTTGCTTTGTCATTTATCACTGACAATTTTTCCTAGAAAAAAATCCACAAAATCAGGTAAATTAGTCTAATGCTGATGCAGGGCAACATAAAAAAATAAATAACCCAGACATGAGCACTGAGGCAAACAGGCACCCAGGGCAGAGCAGGCTGGGAAGGGCAGTGTGCTAGTAGCCAACACATTGTTCTAAATACCGTGCATCAATGATTTCATCCATGTAGAAGACGACTCACAGTGGCAAAGCAGTTTCTCTGTCAATTCAGGGGCTGAAGGTGCATCCTTCTGCTGCTGCTGGCAGAAGAGCTGTCATTCAACTACTGAGTAACAAACCTCTGAAAAACAAGGGCTTTGTACTCCAGGTGCTCTACAACAGCACTCTCAATTCTGGTGCACTGATTGAGAGAACTTCCTATGCCTGGCCTTACAGGGCTAGACAATCCCAACATGATTTCCAAAAAGCATCTGTGAAAAATATAGTCTCCTTTGGGGTAAACTGAGAAAGGTCTGTGCACAACAGCAGTGAGCACAGAACTGACAAACTGCACAATGAGGGAAGCTGAACTCAATTTAACAATGCTTTTACAAATCGAAGGCTGAAGAGCCAAAGGCAAAAAAAGGCACATATTAGATGGCTGGGTCAACACCAGCCTGATAGTGGGCAATTTCCTTGTAAGAAGAAAAAGAAATAAGGAGAACTGTTCTGGAGGTAAGATTTAGTAACATCTCATTCCTGCACTTATAAAGAACAAAATCCATCTAAAAAAGTGTAAGCACATAAAAATTTATCCACTAGACATATAGAAAAGACTTAACACACACAAATTCCTTTATATGTGATTTATCTTCAGCTGAGGCTACTGTAGTCACGTATCAAACCACCCATTCACAAATATCAGGATGCTCCCACACGAAGGGGACTTACAGGGATATTAAATAGTTACAAAGCAAATAAAAATTATCAGTTTTGCAGCACAGCTTTTGCTCACAGGAGATTTTATTCATACACACAAATCTGAACAATTAGAGCTACCAACATCACTTGTAAATTCTGCTCTTCATCATCTGAAATGTTACGTTTGGGAGCTGGGAGAGGAAGGAGCCTACAAACCAGTCAGATTTAATCATCATGTCTCCTAAGAACTCCCATCCTTCGATTTCATTCCAACAAGAAGTAACCTTTAAGAACACACAAAGAAAGCTACACTCTGTGCAACAAAACTGACTTGAAATATTTAATGTCAAGGTACTAATAAATTTAAGAGAAAAGGTTGGGAAGTTTTTGTACCTGCATAAGGCAGTAGGAGCAAGCTGCAGATTTACAGTGTCTGGCCAGAGCTGGGGGATGTAGCATTAAACAGGCTCAATCTAACATGCTGCTTAAATCCAGGCAAGCTTCGATTTATATTAATTCCTCCTGATTTTAAAGATTCTGTGCCCAACTAATACCTGTCACTACACAAGCTGGCTGGCCTGCTGGAGAGATAGTACAAGCTGGGATGATGTCATGGTGGGGACAGTTATACTTAACCTACATAAAGTTTGGGAAACCTGTCAATAATGCAGCCCAGATACAGGTTGGGTTCTATCAAGAAAATCAATGAAGGGGCAGAAAGACATTATTATAGCAGAAGTTCAGAACAATGATTACCCAGGTGGCTATGGCCCCTGGCTGCACCAGTCTTACACTGATGCTTATCAAAGGCTTTTCTCCCTTTCTAACTAAGGAAAAAAAAAAAAAAAAAAAGGAAGAAAATAAAATCTGCACATTAGATTGTCTGTGAAGAAAAGGGAAGGAAATGGGTTTAAAATTACAGAGGAAGGAAATGTCTGCAGACTGAGAAGAATTGGGCCCCCCCCTCCCCCTTCTAAAAACACACACAAAGCTCAAAGTATTAAGTTCAAAAGTTTTGAAACAGCTTGAATTCCACAAGTTTCCTTGCACCCCACTGGAAAGGGACATCTTTATACTGAAGCATTTAGCAACAAAGCACCTCCACAAACTAGTCAAATTTCCACTATAAATATATCAGGATACATGGCAAATATGGATTAACAGGTCAACAAGAAAATCCAATACAGTAATTTAGATGGCAACAGAGTCTCATCTTCAGTTAGGTCAAGCCAGATGAGGTCTCATGCAGACATTGTTGGGTTCAAGGTCAAACATCTTCAACCTGGGCACATGCAAATGTAATGGCACCAGCATTTGGAGGCCAAGGGAGATCACTCAATGAAGCTCATCCAGATACATCTCCAAAAATGTCACTGGCTTTTTTTCTCCACCAGCACCACATTACATTTCCCATTTATTTTTTGTTCAACAATATCCTTCACCAACTGAAGTATTACACTTAACATTTGACACTAATGTGTTCTAACAATGTTGATGAATTAAAAGGATTACACATTTACAGATTACTGAGCAGGTTCTACCTGGATGTCTGCTGAAAATATCCTGCATATATTCTGGCTCTAGGCTCTCTCAGTTACACCCAGCACTCATCTTGATAGGTTAGTGTAATTGGCTTGCATGCCGTGGAATGATCTGAAGCAAGCAATTGGGCTGCTTTTGCTAGAGCCAAGCAGAGTGACAGAACCCGAATAAATTAAAAAGGAAGTTAAACATCAGCTAATTCTACTCACAACACACTGCTGTTTATTCTGGTGCTCTGTCAATTTAGTAATCCAGCAAAACCATATACGTGACTGCTATCTTGTATGCGCAAGCAAGGGATTATTAGGAGGGAAAGGAATTTAAATTGTTTGTAATAAAAAACCTTGAGCTTTCAGAAAGACGACAGAAAGGAAGAAGGGAGAAAGTTATCAGATAAATTTGGGTTACAAAACTCAAAGGTCTCACATTTGCTTAGTTTATTTTTAAGCAGTAGGAATTCACATGTTATGAAATCAATTTACTTCAGCAGTTTTAGGTACTGAAAATGTAATGAGAGACAAGAAGTCATGCAGTAGAAGGGTCTGTCTGCCCACCAAGCTGCTGAATAAAGGCTCCCAAAGGTAAGGATAGGACTGCAATTCTGAACTATGTTAACATGTATAACAACTCTCCTGAGGGCTTTCTGCATTTCTATACTTGCCATTTCAAACTTTTAGTGTTAATTTGAACTTCTTGATTAGGGGAATACCATGAATTTTTAAATAAGTGTTTAGTCACATCAGGATAGAACCACTTGTCCCACCAAGAAATAAGTGTTTCTTTCACACCTTTTACAGGGCAGGGGTGTGGGGCATGAAGTATTGTTTCGTGCAACTCATCTGAGAAAGAATTATGAAATAGTTAAACTTATACACACCCTTCCTGCCTCTCTGGGAAAGGAAAAGTGCATTTATTTATATATCCCATTTAGAAAGCTACATTTGAAAGCTATTTTAGGGCTGCAGATTAAAGCAATTTGGACAAAAGGGACTTTTTAGCTTGCTATATGTGCTTGATACTATACTCTTTAGAAGAATTACCAAATTATACACTCTCAAAAGATTCATGCCATAATCAAGGCAAAAGTGGAATGGGAGCAGTGAATAACACCACCACACCCTAAACTACCTGCAAGTTTTATACCTGTGGAAACAAAATGTTCTATCAGGGCACTCCAATGCTGTTTCAAGCTACACTGCCTTTTAGAAAGCTCATACTTGATGGATGTCACATTTGTGCTTCTTTCTAATTAGTTTTATGACCTTATCAGTTCAATTCTGACATACTTACATAATGCTTGAAAAGAAGTTTCTAAAGGTGCTATGAGGAGGCATGAAGAAGGAACTTAAATCCTCAGTGTTTGATGAAAATGTTATTCATGGGAAAAAGATTCCTTTGTACAATCCAATGCCGTGAACTGCTCTCTTCAGTCACTGAATATATTTCCTTCAGTGGCACAACACTGAGTGATCCTGGCAGATCAAATGATCCTGAGTAACTAACCGATTTTCTTTTGATATTAAAACATACAAGTATCAATTTGACAACTTATGAGCACTTGGGGTATTTGGTGTGAACTGAAGCTAACACCAAACTCTGCTTTCCTTCCCTCATTCATTCCATCACTACTCTTACCACATCCTTCCATTTTCAGCATACTGCATCAACCCAATTTAAAGAAGTGTTCAGAACTCAAACTGCTAATCACCTGCTTGTACTATTGATCAGCCACTTTTACAACCTACTACAGTTGAATGAGTAACAAGCACAGAAATTTAAAGCATGCTGCATGCAGACTTCTGGAAGCAGATACCCACCCACGCCCTTCCAGTAGTTCATTCTCCCACTGTTTTAGCACAGTAGTTTGAACAGCTGTGTAATAAACCAGATAAAGAGAACCATCTGGAAAAGGATGCACTTCTGGTGGTTTTGGTGTTTCCTCCTAAAATCTAACCACTGCCCTGGCATAGAAAATACTTGTGCCAACACCTCATGGAAGACTCCACAAAGAGTTAAGAGTGAATAGCCACTAGTCAGAGCAGCAAAGCCTCCAGTACAACTTCCTCAGAACTACAGGCTGACAGACCATCCATCCACTTCTCTCCTTCAAGGAACAAAATAATAAATTTGTAGCAATAACTACTGGAGTTTGTTTTGGTAAAATACCTGGTAGGTGGCTTCAAGTCCCCCAGACAGCCACAACCTATGGCATTTTGGTTGGTGGGTTTTCCTAAGACAGCATATGCAGAGAACACCCATGTTATTTTCCTCTCATAGGCTGCTGTTACTTGTCACTGGTTCAAGAGCAGAAAGCTTTTTTGAGTGTGAAGAATTTTACCCACTACCTCCAAAATGACAACAGTTAATAAAACTAACTTCCACAAAAGAAACTGTGGGTAAGAGGACAAACACCCTTGCTTGTCTGTGAAGTAGAGAAGTATTTCCTATCATTTCCTCTCCGCTCCAAAGAAGCTTTAAAAAAAAAAAAAAACAACCAAAAAAAAGACTAAACACTAAGAAGTTTAAATATCAATGACAAAAGGATGCAAAAACATTTGCACTTCCTAAAATATAAACTCTTTCTACAGTCTCAAAAAGCAGCCAATATATTTTTAGTCAATTTTTTTGCAATGCTATCCTGCACTAAGCGCAGATTTGTCAAATTGTTACCCAAAAGAAGATCTAAAGCCCTAGCAGGGGCCATTTAGAATGAAACTATTTACAGAGCCTCAACTGCAGTACCTGGGCTATCATGTATGTGAAAGGAATAGTTTATCAATGAGAAGCAAACTACATGCATTTGTTGCCCTGAACTCATTTCCCTAATCAAAACCCACAAAGGAATGCTTATTGGAAACAGATGACAACATGAAAATCACAACAAAATTCAACCATCTGATTTAAAAAATAGTAAAATTGTAAGTATATAAAAAAAACTCCACTTAATGTATCTCACCATTCCTTCTTCCAATAATGACAAAAAATGTTCTTTTATGTAGATACAGCAGGTAGGGCACCACTATGTATGTAATAGCAACATAAAACTAATCAGTGACCTGCCAGCAACAGGCAGACAGTGATTTCACATACCATTAAATAATTAAAGCTACGTGTCCAAAGAATTCTTGTAACCACACAGTTTGACAGGTTTCAGGAAGCAGAACTCAATATTTCACTGCATATTCAAAGAAGAGCTCATGTGTGTTTTACAAGGTCTCTGCACTCCCGTGAACCTTGTCCATTATAAATACAGGGTTTAGATATATTCTCACTTTGAGATAACTTACACAGTTGACTATTTGCAGGGCAAACAAATGCAATCAAACACGAGAGCTTCAAGGAGATTAGAGAGCTGCCAAGGTCTGAACTATATCAACAGCTTGAAGTCAGCTCTTTCAATAAAGCTTTGACAGTATTACACTGACAAAACAAACAACCCAATGGTACTCGCATTGGACACAGCTTTCTGTTGCACTAGCTCTTTCTGCTCGTGTAAGGGGAAAAGGATCTGTTAGTTGCCATTGCTAGAGAAAGAATGTGATCCCTATCACTGAAATACTTCAGCAGACTGCAATTGGGTCAGTGCCCAAACTCAGCTACAACCCAGCAAGGACACATGAACTAAGTGTTTTTTGCTTTATTCCAAGACTGAATTTGCCACATTTTAGTTATTGCTCCTCTTCTAACCCATCCTCTTTTTCAGGCTAAGCTGTCACAAGGAACTAAAATCAAATGTCTTACAGAAATCAAAATATATCATATCATTGTGTTTCAGTCAAACTTGAAATATCCATTGCAGAAAGCCCAACCAGTTCCCATACAAGAGCAATGATCAGCATCAATTACGTTACTGTCTTATTCACACTATTCACTGCTTCCCACATCCGCTTTCCTTACTTTGCCTGGAATGGATCTCAGGCCAACACACTCTCCCTGGTTTACCCGTATTTTAGCCACCTGAAAATAATGGCTGTTCTTTAATTCTCTCCTGTTTTTCAGTGTCCTAAAACATACCAGGAGTCTTAAATGTTTTAGGGGTATAAACTGCTATATAAAAATGTTTATCCTTAACAGCAATTGCTAAACATTTTCTTTACTTACTAGAGATAAGTTATTATTTTTGCAATATGAGCACACAGTATCTGGTTTCCCTCTTAATCCAAAGCAGTCATTCATATAGTATGATATAGATTAAGGGATAGTGGCAAATTTACCATCCTCATTTGTAACATTTCATGTTTGCTTTGTCTCATTTAATTAAAAATATTTATTCTCATTGAACATACATTAACTGACCAGTAATTCTACATTGACACCTGCCTTTACCAGCTTTTACTGCTACTGCCTTGTTTCTATTTTTTCTTTTAAGTTTCCCTTTTTTGTTATTTAAACTTTCTAATCTCTCTAAACCAGGTTTTTCTTTTGAAAACATACATTGTTTCTCCAAGAAGAACCTCTGTTTTGGAAGGGTGCATAACAAAGCATTTTAAGTGGTTTCCAACTATTTCTGTTTACATTCATTTTCTACCCAATCTGTAAGCTCTTCATGGTTGCTTTTAAATATAGAAATAAAAACCTCTATAAAGCCTGTGCATGTTACTGTGAGCATGTATACAAACACACACAATATCTCTAACTTGGGTTAACATTTTATCTGCACATAAACTTACTGGCTTCAAGCTCATGAGACACAAAATTCATACACAGAACCAGTGGTGCTCTTACCCAATTTCCTTAGAAAAGACTTCTGTATCTCCAGCAGATTCGCAAATGGCTGGAAAATCTGAGTTTTACCTTCTGCAGATCTTGTCTCTCTAGCTCTTGTGCTCAAGCAGTAAAAAAAAAAAGAAACTAGGCATTGAGTAGCTCAGCTGTTCTTGACCACCACACAGCACGCGTGGATCAATACACAACATTCCATGTTTATAAATGCAGCATTTCCAAACAAACCTAAGTGGCCTAACTTCAGATCTGGTTCAGCACCTCTTGGTTTATTATTTCTATATGCAAGGACCTGCCTACTAGAGTGCTGCAAACATATGCATTGATGACAAACTTTTGTTTTCAGAAATATTAGGAGAAAACTGCAGATAGCAATAGCAAAGCTGGAGCTAGTGAAGCTTTGGCCTCAAAGAATATAAAAGCAATATGCTGAATTGCCATAATCTCCACAACCTATGAAAGTCGTTTTACTTACTGTGCAGAGAACACTTTCATACTTGTGTTGAGAGGGCAGAATCTCCATTTCTATAGCTCATTAGTAAGCAATTTCCATAGTTCATTAGTAAGCGAGAGGAATGTAAACCGACACCTTGAAAAATTGTTCTGTTCCTAGTAATAAACTTCTGTTCCTTTCCAGGGTTAATGCAAATACACACAGTGCATACATTTCAGGATTGCATTTCATTAATTTAATACTAGTGCTGCAGAACAAAAATAGAATAACTTTATTTGTTTATGGAAGAGAATATATAAAGTTCTAGCCTTCACTAGAAAGTAAATCACTTCTCTATCAGATTTTAGGCATTTTAAGTGCTTGGGAACTCACCAAAAAAAGTGATTCTTTCCTCTGGAAGCTACAGAGCCTTGCAAAACACATAGCCTACTTAGTACATCATCCTTTTTATAAAAAAAATAAAAATAATTCATTCAGGACTCTCTAAGCAATTGTTAGGACAAGATTAAACCTGTTTGTACTCCTGTGAAGGACAGAGGTGCTGGAAACAGATCTTGAGGTAGTAGTAGTGCCAGACATGACTATTAGACCAGCTCCTATGCTCCACACATCCTTAAGAAATTAAAAACAAAAACTAAAAACCAAAATATTTACAAAAATTCTCCAAATTTATTTCCTAAAAACCTTCCTTCTCTATGTAACTATTTTAGTGTGCATGGATTCATGGAAGACCACGGTGTGGTCAGAACCCATCTGCCAGTTCTTGAGTGGTGAAAATAGACAACTCCACCCACTTGAGCAGAAATGGTGAAGGTTCTGTATTTAAACAGCTGTATATTTTAGGCCTATCACTATGTTAATTCAGCAGTTGCAGAGTCAAGTTGCCCTCCCCTGGAAAAGAACAGAGACATTTCTCCCTTCCTACCACTGAAAAGCACCCAAGCCAACAGAATCATCACTGGTAACAATACACCAAGCAATCCTGTCACTTTGAGGAAGTGATTCATGGCATATTATGGTTTTAAAACTGCTCATCTATACCAGCTGAACCAGACAGTTTTTCTTCTACCATTTTACTACTAGTACTAATTATAATTTTAACATTTTAATAATAAATTCTCATATCCTCTTCACTCAGAAGTAATATTCCTGCTTTTAATGCTCTTCTGAATCCTTTGTCATGTCTTCAAGAACGTTACCCCTTCTGTTAAATGATGTGTGCACATATACACACAAATAGTCATTCAATCATTCATTATAGATTTAAGCTTACTATTCTCGAGATACTTAGGAAAAGGTCTCTCTGCAGCTGAAATTTTCAGGTAAAGCAGTTTCTTGACAGCACGATACAACACGATTCATTTGATGAAGTGGCCAAGAAGCTGAAGTCATTTACTTCTGTAACACTGGTTAACACTGGAAGTCTCACTGAGATCAATTTTAATCTGTCATTTATTACTACTTCAAGAACTCTACACGCCTTCAAGAGAATCTAGAGTAAACCCTTGCCCTTTTTATCTCCTTCATACCTGAGATCACAAAACTCATATAAGTTACAAGCTTTAAGAAGATATTGCTTTCTTGTTGACTCAGATTGCTTCCAAGCAGCTTTGTGCACAAAACTATCACTGCATTACATCACACGGACCTTTTAAACTTTCAGTAAGAGGCAGCAATAATGCATACAAAACAGCTGGAGAACAGGTTTCATTTCAGCGAGTCACTTTGGCGATCCTCTTTAGATAAAAACCTTTGTCTTCCTCTTAATGGATTGCTACCATAAATGTTTCATGAGCATAATGTTTTATGCGGGTGCTAAGTAAGGAAAAAGACAAAAAATACTTGCTACTTCCAGTAAAACAACTGAACCATGAGCCATTGAATAAAAGTACTCAGAACACATGTCTGCACATACAGAGGCACACCATAAAAAAAACCAAAACAGTTTCACTGATTAATCAGAAGGTTGCTGGGTTGAGAACTGCACCTTCACGCTGCAGAACAGAGGTGTGGCAGTGCAAACCTCTACTGAGCTGCAGGACACAGAAGGTAGAAGACAACCCACCTCAGAACAAAAGGGAGACCTCACAAGAGTTTTACTTGAGCAAATGTGGCTTCAAGGGCACTTCAATTTTCTTCCCTTTGCAGTGTGTGAAAAGACATTGGGATGTATAAGCAGCACATAATTAGAGCAATAAATTTGTATTTTACCAAAATAGAAAAGAAACATCACGCGGTACCATCACTTATTGGCTCCATAAAGAATTTACCGGCAAGTTTAGTTTAATATTTTTATATATAAAACTAAAATAACAGTAATCTACGTGTTAGTGAAAAACTTCTGACTTTCACCATTTTGGCTCCAATTCAATAACACATTTAAGGAATTCAAGTTAAGTTCATGTTTAAGTATGTCCCTGAGTTAAAGCCAAGGGGCGAAAACGGGCTGTTGAGCCAATGTATGAGGAACACAGCATTAAACCAAGGGTACCGATGGTTCCAACATAAAACACCTAGCTGGGCACACAGAGTAAGGAACTTAAAATCATGAGTTACGAGTCTCTCATATATTAGCTAAAAGCTCGTGCTCCAACAGGCAACAACATCTTGGTCCCATCCACCTTTATGTGGCTGTGCCTTGAGCACAAAGTCCCAGTGTCCCATAGGCTACCTGTAGGGCTGTTACCTGTGAGCTCTCATGGCTTCCATCAATGCCTGCAACTCTGTCACTCCTGAAGAGACTCACAGATCCTGTGTCCACTAAGCTTTACAACTGCTGGCATCTGACCTTCCTGAACACTCACCACACTGTGGTGAAATTTCAAAAATAATTTTTTAGGGGTCCACTCCCCAGCAAGATTATGTTTGTTAAAAGTGCAAATTACATCACAGTCTGGATGGCTTTAGACCACAGCTTCACAAAGGTGAACGACCATGCCATCATGAGGAGGACATGGCTTGTTTAGCAGCTAGTCCTAAACACACAAAAAATAAGATTAAACCCCTCACAGAAAGTGTACTTCATTAGAAGCAATGCAAGGCATTGACAAGGTATAATAGCATTTTAAAAGTAACCACTGACAAATCTACTTTTACATTAATATTTGAAAACTCAGAGGGGAAATGTTTAGCAGTCTCATAGTCAAAACAAAAATCTGATTCTTTCAGCACTTATCCTTTAAGCACTTTTATAAGGATAGACCCAACACTGGTTTACTCGGTTCAAAGGTGATTATTAAAGAGTGACAGGCACATCTTGGTATTTGCAGCTTTTTCTTTATCACTGTACAAAATGGACCAAAACAATGGACCAGGAGAGGAAACTGCCATCCTTCACAAAGGAAGGAGACAGAAAAGTACAGTCCTGTGATGCTATTTATACTCCCACAGCACTCCAAAGCTCTGAAGAGGTCTGCAGTGTGTTGAGCACTGTACAGACAGAGAAACAGTCTCTGCCCCAAACAGTTCACAGAAATGGGATGTCAGACTAACCCAGCCCACGTTAGTCTCGCTCGGTTATAAAACAAACCAGCAGTTTCCAAATGCTGATATTTAAACAAACGAAACCCCACCCACAGCCTTCTGAGCTGCCAGGCTCTTTCTGCCTTCAGCTTATCAGGATAGCAAAGCCAATTAAAAGAGACAGACTTAGGATGCTCACAGCCTTTCTGCACCACCACCATTCATGGCATGTTCACCAAAAAGTAAAAAAAAACCAACACCAACAAACCAACCAAAAAATACAAAAGCAGTAAGGCCTGTAGCCAAAATAGCTGCAGTTACATTGCAGGAAATACTTGAGCGATTCTGCTCACAATAGGCGGTTTCCTGCGGCGCAGCAAAGATCCTCCACCCTCCTGCTCTCCCCCAGGAAGGCCCCACAAGGATTGCATCACGGCTTGGCTGCACAGCATTAAGCCGAACTCCTTTTCAGAAAGCTCCGGCTTTAATCAGCAGCACCAGGAAAACAGAGGCAACAGTAACTGCAGGTAAATCAGCTCGGCTTTTCTCCACCCCCTCCCCTTTTTGTCTTCCACAGCCAGAGAGGAGATTCCTTTGCATGGGCATGTGTTTCAGCCTTCGCATCTGAACTACTGGCTGTATCTATTTTAAACGGAAAAATTTATAATAAGGAATATATTTATAAAAACAGAAGCACTGTTCCTACGTTCCATAATTACTTCTATTTATACTTTCAAATTATATGGCTTTTAACAAGGACTATACACCAGTTAAAATGGAAGGCAGTTTAGAACTGTGACGTTCAGTGGTCAAAAAAAACAGGGGGGAAAAAAAAGAAACAAGGAAAACAATGCCAAGAATCCATCCACACCATTAAATTATCATTCTTCTGTCACCAACAGTTAGTTCTGACCATAGGAACACTCGCATGTTTTCACAGGAGGGAAGGCAGAGCTCCACTGAAGTCAGACCAATGGTAGAGTTACCACAAGACACATAAAACTGTACCCAGGGTATACAGAAAATTCTGCAGTCCCCTGGCAGCCCAAACTACAAACTCAGACTAAAGGCTGAGGGTGTAGGGGGAATTGCCGCACCAGTACAGCTACAGCTCAGAGGAATGCAAGCACCTAACAGAGCACCTCGATGTAATGCACATTACTTTGACCAGTTAGACTGGAAACTCTTTGGGGCAAAGTCTTGGTTTATCTAGATATGCAAAGTGTCTCACAGATTTGCTGTGCTGCTGCATAAAGTATTCTCTAGGTTGATACTATGAATCTATACACTTTTAAGAATTCATATCCAGGAACATTTTCTTACTTCCTAAACCTCAAAGAAACACTTCTCTGTCCATTTTTTCCATTCTTTGGAAAATAAATCACAGCATTCCTTCCCTCACCTAATGAAGTCTGTGGGAACAGGCTCAGGCTTGGCATACTTATTTGCCATTAGCTATTAACTCCCCCTCAGAGTGGACTTATGCTACTTTCATAGTAACCTGCATAAATATGTTTTGTCAAACCACAAAACTGCAGAAAAAAAATATGAATGAATGACCATTACAAATCCATTTGAGCTACATCATTATCATTTCAGACTACAAGCAAATCCCATTTTCCCTTTGCAAATTCAATTCTCATCAATAGCCCCATACATCAATGGCTGCTCATGTTTGTGGCCTCATTTTTTACATTAAAAAAACTGAAACATTACTGCCAGTATACAACAGGCAAACTGCATTTTCAATTCCCAACACATGTGCTTCAGGGAAAAAAAGAAACACAAGGTAAGGGGAAGAAATGCAAATGAATGCACTGCTATCAGCTGTATATTACCCTAGTGACATTACCATACTTCATATCTCTGCTTGAATACTTCAGAGGAAAAAAAACCAAACACACTACATTGCCAATTCTTTTATCATTTTATTGAATATTAGTTTACTTCTTAGGTTTCTATTTTATTTACCCAGGGGCAAAAAAAAAACCCAACAACCAACTAAAAAAACCCAAACAGATGTGTTTTTCTGCATATATAGCTTTTATCTACTTTGGCAATTGTTCTTCCCCATGACCAATATGGATAACTCAAGCTAGATTTCAGACTGCTTTCCAAGTAGCAAGACAAAATCCAGACTGAAAAACACCCACATATATTTAAGAGGTTTGACAACTATTTGGTATGCCAAACCTTCTTTTCCACCCATTCTGCAGAGCATCACAGAGCAATGACACCTGCAAGAATCAAAACTCTAGACTTCTTAGAAAAAAAGATTGTAGTGCATCTTCATTACAACTACGAGTACCCAGCACTCTGAGTTACTTACATTAAATTTCAGCTTCTGTGCTGCATGGGTAATTCAGGCACACTAGCTGGTCGCATCTGATAAACACTCATTTCATTTGTGATGGGCTGCAGTGCAACAGAGCAGCTCTTTTGGGAATTAGAGCAGGCAGGTAGTTCCTGCCAATCACTTCAAGGGTCCATTCTTACACCAACAGACAGAAGATTCATACACATCTCCAATTAGTGTTAATTGTAGTTCTCTCCAAGTCCCTCTGCAGCCAGAGATGACAGAGACTTCATACAACTTCTTAAAACTTAAGTGGCAACACTAATTTTGTTCACTTCAAAATAATTTCTGGATGCAAAGCTCTAAGCTTATGGTAAATAAGTTTTCCAAGCAGAAGTACCCTCTATCCTAAGAATTCTACACAAATATTTCTCTTAAGCTCAGGTATCACAGATAACTAATAGGAAATGGTGGGTTTGTAGGTTCTATTGTTGCATTTCACTAAACAAAAGGCTGTAAATCTTCACAGACCTTCACAAAGTTTTAACAAGAAAAAAAAATTATAAAGTGCATACTGTGAGAAGTTATGTGCCACCCCACAGGTCCCCAATCTCAAACCTCATACGCAGCCCATAAAGGGCTCCAGTGCTGTACAAAAGGCCAAAAGGACCTTCTCCAACAGTGGCAGCATCCAACACTGCGCAGAACAGGTTCTATCCAAAATACATTTGGGGCACAGCAAAACAGAAAGGCTCCTTCAGCACAGATCTGGAGTTTCTTTCCTCCAGTATCACCATCCTCTTCCCTGGCAGATTTTGCTGGACCATTTCTCTGGAGCTGTAGGAACCCTGCAGCCATACATACAGTATTTGATATGAGCTGCACACCCTGGTTCTCTCCTTTCCTCTTCTGCAGACACAGATCTGCTCAACAGTATGAAGAGCTGCCCACAGCCTTCTGAAGGACCACATTGACTAGCACAGAGCACAACAGACCAACAAAATCCTGCAGAGTTAAATTCAGGTCAGTACAGTATTGTCATGGCCACCAATTGAAAACTTAAAGGCACCTCATTTTTCTCCAATGAAGTATCTCCAACATCTGTGAAAGGCACATTGAAAGACAAGTATGGTTTAAAAGGGACATGTTGTGAATAGTGTTTTTATAAAGCAGTTTCATAACAATCCTGCAAACAGCAAAATCTCTCTATCAAAAATGCTTCCAAGTCCCTCCATACAAGTCCCCTCCTTCCAAGTCCCTCTTTTTCAAGTAACAGATATAACTCAGATGAAACTGTGTTTGCTGCCAGCATTTCATGCCTTAAGCATTGTATTTTTAAAGACAAATCTACAAAACAAATGTCTTGTCCACAGACCACAAGCTTATAAATGAAGAGCAAAAAAAATAAAAATGTTAAGTTTTAACAATTAATTAAACCAGTTCTCATTACCTCAATTTCCATCTGCAATTATAATCATTTCCCATTTAAAATATCTACCACATTTTATTCTTAATTAAAAATTACATCCTTGCAATGAAGTGCAATATGAATTAACAATTCAAATGTTATCTATGCAGACTTGTTAGTCCTTTGATTTTTCCACATCCCCCCTTTATGCAAAGTCATGTGTAGGTTTATTTTTATTAAGCTTATATAATTTCCCTCAACATATTCTGCTCTGAACTCTATACATAGTATTTCAATCCAAGGACAAAGAAGGAAGTTGTAAATGGTGCAATTTCTTTTCAAGTCTCATACTACCCATTTAAGAATCAATACACATGTGAAGAGGTATCCCTTCTAAATATTTTTTAATTATGTGCAATGTTAAGACTTAAAGACACTTTACATTTCCAATGGTTTTAACAACAGCCATTTCTTCAGGCCCTGCTGTGTAAAGCCAATGGAGAAACTACTGCAACATAATAAAAACCCATCTCTACATCAGGTTTGTCTACACCTATAGTTCCAGTGACTTGACTCCTCAACATGCATTTCTGTCCTCCAACCCCTCCCACAGGCATCTCTTAACCAATTTAGTTTTATCTCCCTCTGCAAGGTTGTGAGCTTTCATCCCAGATTTAGAGTTCCTCCCCGCTTTATCAGCCAAGAGCAATCTCATCAGATTCTCTAGGTGAACAAACTCAATACATAGTATTAATACCTTAGAATATAAATTGTTTGCCCACATTTACTGTTGATTTCAAAGGAGTTCAGCAACAAAATAACACTAAAACAGCATCTTTTTTCCAAGCCTGTCTAGATGTTTAGCAGTTGTTTTTTTGATGTGATAACTCAAGAATTTAAAATCCATTTAAAAACAAAGCATCTTTAGAATTATATATTAGTAATTACATACACATCCTACCAACACTGATGACTGCCTTTCCCACTGCTACTCCTCTATGCCATTCCAGCAGGAAACAGTTTCACTAAAGGACCAGCTGAAACAGCACTACACATGTACAATACTAGTGGATTTTTTCTGAGGATCACCAGCTCCTGACAAGAGGATGCCTGTGACTGCTGTGTTCTGGCTTCCCTGCCAAAAGAGGGCATCCTGCAGCTGGGAAAAATTAAAGCATCATACAGTTAGTTTTCTTCAGCTGTGTGATAGCAAAATGAGGTTATTCAGAACAGCAATTAGCTCTGTATACTTAGCAAGGAAGGCAAGCAAAGGTGGCCAGCTGCTTCACAGATAAGATCCGTACAGAGATTATCATTACAGACTGGAAGGTGAATTTCTCAAGGTCCAGAAGGCAGAGCAATGGCATAAGTATATACTTATGAGACAATTTGATGTATCAATGTGAGACAGAAGAAAAATGCAGTAGATTGGAGCAAGATCTGCAGTTTACCAAATTACAAGGACATATCTTGAAGTCAAATTATATAAACACAATTACACAAATTGCACTGTAACCTTCAAAGGAAGAGATCTTCATTGTATTTCAGAAACCTCATTGCATTTTCTTAATAAATTCTGGCAAGACCAAGTTTGAAGTAATAGATTTATTTCACTGGCTAGTTTTAAAACTCCTTTATGCAGTCATCTTTTTCTGTCATAATCTCCTTATCTAATTTAAACAGAGTGCATTCTATTGCTATGAGTGTAATATTCATTTAAGTTGCTATAACTTGTGCACAAAGGAATATGTCAATTCAACTCTCACCAGCTAATATGTTCTTCTGTGTTATATAAGAGCAAAAAAATAGATTATTTATACCTACCAATATGAGGGTTGCTCTTCTTTTTTTTTTTCCTTCAAAAAGGCCAGATGGCATCAAGCCCCACATAGCACACCTGAGAGAAGCCCTAGGAAGCTTTTACACAAATACTAACTCTTGTTTTTCTTTCTTTCCAAACCTGTAAAGACTGCTTGAGATTGAGGCAACCAGAAAGGACTACGATGTATGAAGGCAGTTCCCTGGCATTGTCTTCATATCCCTCTCACTTTTAGATGCAAACACATACCCAAGTCTCTCTCTCCCCCTCTAATTATGTGATTTATCCTCTGCTAACTCTTATCCACATTTTTAAAAAATAAATAAATCCTTATATCCAACAGTGTAACTGGAGGAGCTTTAAATAGATAATTTAACCTTGGGAGGATGTTCATTTTCACTGAGTATCTCTCTCCAATCTGTGAAACCTTTCACCTGAGCATGCCATTCTTAATTGTGACAGCACTGTGAGATAATTCATTTCAAATGAATCAACCAGAGGGGAGTATGAATGCCCAAATATTTAACAGACAATGACACCTTTTAAAATGAAAACTCAGACTTGTAAAGATGGTTGTTGTACGATCAACAGCATACCAATTCCACCACCCAGGAACAACTTGTATGCCAAAAAAACCTGCTTTTTCAGAAACTATCCAGTAATTAGTGGATGTAAAATTTTTTGTGTCTCAGCCACTGAATGTGGAGTTCACCAGCTCCTAGCCTCTGTCAGAAGACAGCTGATTAAAGAGAAACTGGAAGACTACTGCTATTTGTCCTCTTTGAAAAATTCCACCAGCTTAGTATCAACACTGACTTCATGATTATGAAGGTTAAGAGCAAGTCAGCCTTACAGAAGCTCAAAGGTCAAAGGTGTAGCTGTTAAGTTCTCCAAGTCAGAGGAATTCAGATACCACTGAGGAAAGGCTTCATCTTCTCTGAAGTGTAGGGTGGCCTGACAGACCAGTGCATCCAAAAGGAATTAAAACCAGTCCATTTCTCTGGGGAATATACACCATCTCTTCCTCATTGTTAAGATACTCATACTCAGCATTTTCAGACACTAGGATTCTTAAGGATGTCTCCTAGCTGATAAGCAGTGCCCACACAGATACCATGAAGTCCTCAGAAGCATCTTGGATCCTCTCAAACAGCTCAATTTATTGCTGAGCAACATATGTTTCACCTTGCCTTCATTCACAGTATCACAGCATGTTGGGAGTTGGAAGGGACCTCTGAAGATCATTGAGTCCAACCCCAAGTAGAGAAATAAGCTAGGCTGACACCTGCCTGTATAAATAACTCCCAGGCCAAGAAGTCTTCCTGGCAGCCTGACTTCACTGATGCACAGCAATGCACCAAGATCCTGAACTCTCCATCAGAAAAGTGCTCCTCTCTGCTAAGAAGCAAAGAGGTCTACTGAACTCTTGCTCTTTGTCTCCACAAGGGTTAAAGCACGAGGAAGTATTGACATTTGATACCTACATTCAGCTAAGCCCAACAAACTGCAGCAAGGGAGTTCACCTTTCTCCTTTGCCACAACAGTGAGAGAAACGTCCTGGCTTCAGCAAGCTGGTTCAATCAGCCTTGGCTGCATAGGCCTGAGCATGCAACTGCTTGTCCTTGTGCAGCAAGTCCTGAAATCACCATAAATAACTTTGCCAGCACCCTGCTGAGCCAGAGCCTAAGAGGGAGAAAGCACAGCCATCTACCATCTACCCAGAGCTGCACATCCAAACATGCATCTACAGTTATTGAAGCTCCCACACTAACCAAACCAGAACCTTCAAGCCACACTCACACAGCTGGGAGACAGCAATGAGGAATCAGTGTTTTCCTGACCAAAACAACCTACTGAGTGCAAGGGAAACCACTGAATACCTTTCTTAGTGTCTCCTTTCACTGCAATGTTTTAAGCATCACACGATACAGGAACATAAGGAGCCAGGACAGACTGCATGTGTGGGTATATGGCAGTGAACATGGTCCAAACTGTTCAAGTCTCATTACATTTAAATGCTTCTCAGCCAGGAGTCATTTTAGTCTGAGGAGAACAAAGGAGTTCAGTTTGCCAGTCACAGGTGTGATGCGTTCACACTGGCCTTCACCACAAGGAAGGGAGGGTATCAGATTAAGCTTTTCTACAGCTGTCAGATCCAACTCCAGTAACAAAAGCTAGAGCAATTCAACCTGGTTCAACATCCTGGAATTGACGAAAATGCAGACTGTCATCTCAGAAGTGCTGGTTACACACAAGTCGACCTAAGAAAATATTTTTAGCATGTTTGCCTACCTTCTTCATTTAAAAAATAGCTACAGCCCAGTCTATTGATGCCCTTCTCAGGGATACTGAGACATCAGGAGACACTGAGGTCTTCAGGGGCAACACAACCAATAGCTCTTAAAAGTCTGTATTTCTTCCAAGTCAGGTTCAAACCAGGTGACTAGAAACTATCAAGTTTCCATAATACTATCAAGATCCCATAATACACAGTCCCTCAGAATCTGGGTGGTTTGTTATTTTTTTCCCCCTCAAAATTATTATCAGATCCCTTCAGTTATTTAATGCCTTGAGCAAATCACCTATGAACTGCTATATTATGCCATGTAATTTTCTTATAATTCTCAGTTGCAGAATTCTCACATACTGCAAGGTAGGAATTCTGAGCTTCACCAACACTCCAGACATGGAACAGAGAACAGCTGAACTGGGGAAGAAGCGGCAAAGAAAAATGTAGCTGAAGTTCATGTTAAAATATGTGCTGAAATTAAACTGATCTTTAGAACACAAATATGTATTTTACACAGATTCTGTTGTCACAGTTTCTAGTGCTTTTTCAGTCTTTTTCTTGAAACACTGAAGAAAATATATAGTTAGTAAAGCAGAGCACAGACAGAAAAAGGGAGCAATCTGACTGAGAACATGATTATACAAATAGCTTGCTTCTTCACTGCTTTTCCTCATTGAAAAAATGAGAAATGTGTCTATAGGCATTAATGTTTGAAAACAAGCAATCTCCACACACTGCCCCTCCATGACACTAACTGCCCAAAATGATGAAGCAACATGTAAACAATAAAACATCGATGCCACTGGAGCTTTTCGGGGAAGAAACTGCAATGAAGTATCATTGTCCTCTATCAATGTATCCTGTATTAGTTTTTTCTTGTCAACATTGCAATAATTCATGTCGTGGTTTTGGGCCCAAAGCAACAACAAAGTAACAGCCCCATGGCCACTCACTCAACTTCCCCCACACAAACACTCTGGGATGAGGAGGACAAAGCTCCTGGGTAGAGACAAAGGACAGGGAGGATTCTTCATTGGTTAAGGTACTGGGCAAAACAGACTCGGGAAAAAAAAAAGTATTAATTTAATTTCACACTCAAACACACACAGGACACAGACACACACAGAGCAGGGCTTGCATATGTTACCCCACCCCTCCCTTCTTCCCGGGCACAAATCCCTTTGTTCCTGGTTTCTCTCCCTCCTTCCCCACAGTGGCACAGGGGGATGGGGTTTAGAGTCAGTTCACAGGCTGGTGGTTCCTGCTGCTCCTTCCTCCTCAGGAAGGAGAATTCCTTACAGTCCGTCCCTGCTTCCCCACGGGGGAAAGAGTCCTCCATGAGCCCTTCCTTCATGACTCCTTCCCACGAGGTCCAGAGTTGCTCCAGCGCTGCCTGCAGAGTCACGGGTGCTTCGGGAAGAGCCAACTGCCCTGGCCTGGGGGCTTCCAAAGCTGCCCAACCGGAGTCCACAGGCAGCAAATCCTCTGGCCACAAAATCCAAGTCCAGAGGCCAAGATCACCCCTCCTGCGCCTTCAGGGCATGTTCCACCACGTTCCTCCACGAGTGCAGGGGAACAGCTGCCATCTCGCCATGGGTTGCGAGGAAAATTCTGCTTGGGCACCTTCTCTCCTTTCTTCCTCACCAACCACTAGCACCGCTCTCCTGCTCCTGCACTGCTCTTCTCCCCCAGATTGCCTCTTTGCTCAGGTGTTAGAGCTGTTCTTTCGTATGTTAATCGCTGAGGCGCATCTATTGTCCATCGAATGGATCTTTGGCTGAGTTTTGGAAGCAGGGGGAGCTTCTCAGCTTCTTACCAGAGCCACTGCTATGGCCCTTCCCCACTACCAAAAAAACCCAGCAAACCAAAGCAGAACAATCACTCACTAGTCAGATCTCATCTGATGTGCCATCACACTCCAGGTCGAAATCTCCACTGAACTGAACAGGGAGGGTTTTTTCCAGACCAGAACCAACAGTCCTGTATAGCTAATTACCTGTTACTAGGTAATATGGCCTTTCTCCATCTTACTTCAACTCTAGTGCAAAATTAACGGGTGCTATTGGTTTTTACATGCATACACACAATTCTGGCATCAAAGTTTTACAAAAACGTATTAGCTAAACACACTTGAGCTAAAGGAATCACAATAATATCTGACTTCCCACCCTGTAAGGTAGCCTTATCTGTTCTCTGAAGAAGACTATTCTTAAGAATCTCATCTCACAGCTTTGTCTATAAGCATGGATTCAGACACACATTATAAACCCCCAATGTGAAGTCAGTTCTCCTCTACTACTACAAATTCTGCTGAATATTCCTTCAAATCCACCTACTAACTGCCTTACTAATGGAATAAATCTATTCAGGCATGTAATTCCTAAGCTTAATTATTACTATGCCAGGTTTTAAAAGCAGAAGTATTCATACATAAATATATACATCAACACATAGCAACTTGAATGCAAACTAGCACCTCAGAAGCGCTCAACAGACCAGATAGAGAAGAATACTGATCCTAGAGCATCAGAGCATCCTCCTTACCAGTAAGGGTGAGATATAAGTAGGTGAGCAATCAGGTCCTGATGTCTGGAAGACATCAGTTTGAACTGCTCAGCATCAAGAGAAGGAATGACACAGCTAACCTCACTTATGCCTTCAGGCACTGGCAATTCCTGCTTGAAGCCCATGTAGGCCTGGACAGCAAACACTGCATAAGTGTGGCTGAGCCACATCGAAGAGGGATGGGAGAAAAGAAAGGAGACCCCAGTCCAAATGGGAGCATTCATGCAGTTAAGAGGCAAACACCTACTGCAAAGATAAAGCAGTGCTCAAGAAGGCAGAACTGCACCTCTTGCTGGATTTTAGTTTTGCAGCAAGGAGGATGGCTCAGAAACCCATGCAGCACAGACTACCAGAATAACTGCAAAGGACAGTGACCATCAGAACAATCCACCGGTGGAAAACAGCCAAGATGAGAGAGCAAAGGAATGGCAAAGCAGCTTTCTAAATGTACTGATAGCCCTGAGTAACAGACAATTATTCAGTCTAAGCTCTTTCTGTGAGAAGCTGCAAATATTACAGATACTAACAGTGTATAATCCTTACAGTCCAGCTGAAAGATTTCTGGATCTGAGTTTGAGGGTTTTTTTCACATACACAAAACTACAGCATTAGCTCCTTCACAATGGGCATGGCACCGCTGAAGTGCCATCCTGGAAGGCAGGACAGCAGAGTCACATAATAAAATGCAAAGAGGTGAACAGGCCTCTCACATGGCATGTGTGAAGACAGCAAGGGCTTCAGCAGCAAAACAAATTGAGCTTTCTTCACTTCTCTTGCAAGCATGAGAGCCAGCAGAAGGGTCCAGTTTTTGCTGATGCTGATTGTAGTAATCACAGCAAAAGTCACTGAAAGACACCAAGGAAAGCACGGAACAACTAATGAGCTTTTCAGGACAGACAGGGCAGTGCCATGGGCTTTGATCCTTTATTTCACTCTGTATTGTATGGCCCAGACATTAGGTGATAACAGAAATGGTGTTCACCAAAACAATGTATTTTATTTCCAGCTCATGAAAAAAGAATGCTCTTAGTAAGTCCCACATTCTTCAAGATTATTTCCAAGGAATGCAACCAAATGTAGCAAAGTCGAGGATGGCCTCTTTATAACAAATTGAGGCCAAAAGGGAAATCAAACTGTAAGTGCTGTCTCTCAGCTCAGCGTATGCAGTTTAGAAACATCTGGTTTTGCTAAGAAAGAGAGCACTGCTTCATTATAGCAGGTGCTCATAGTCTCAGTTCAACAAAAAAACACAACTGTCAGGTAAATTAAAAACTGAAGATCAGAACAGAATTATTTAGCAAGTGAACTTGTTACTAATAGAGTGCAAACAAGACAAGCTAGAGTTGTTACCCGGTGACAGCATGCATCTTAGAAGCCTCACCTGGCTCTGCAGACACAATCTGCACCCAAAATGCCTGATGATGTCTCCCAAATACAGAAGTAAATAGGATAATGCAATCTCAAAGTACAGAAATGTAGTCATTGATCAAGATGGTGAACAAAACTGTAAAGCAGGGAGGTGTAATCGAGACTATTGTAAAACTATTGGACTCTTCAGATCCAATTTTAAAAAAAAAAAGTTAATTTTCTTCCTAAGTTGGTTTTCACCTTGAAAGTTAATTGTTGAAAGAGAAAAGGTCACACTGCTTAATAACAGGAAATAGAGAAAGCAGTACACATAGATAGCATTTGACATGAGGTATTAATTAGCTTTTTGACAGGAAATCTGTGCTGTAATGTATTACCCCTTGCATTGAACTACAGCTTGGGATTCGCTTACTGTAGGTGTCACCAGCGTATGGATAAGTCATTTTTACCTTACAGTCCTGGAACACTGTGTACCAGGTCTGCTCATGCATTTTTTAAACAAAGCTGGCTTCTTGGCATAAAAACAAACTCCTTTATGATTTTAAATTATTAGGTAAAAATAAATGGTTTGCTGTTTTGATATACAATTCAAGCACAAGGCTAAAGTTGCCTTCATGGATGAAGGAAATGTGTTCTTCATCAGTGTCATCTAGTTATTAATTATGTTTTGTTCCTACAAAACACTGCTTTAGCAGTTAACTTAAGGGAACAGACTCTTGCTTTGACTACCAGAGTAGCCGGATCTGCTTCTTTTTGCCCTTGGTTTACCCCCTTCCTTGATATACCTGAATCAAAGTGAGCAGAAGCCAAAGAAAAGGTGAGAGCAAACTGAACACAAGAGATTACAGCAACAGGTAGCTCATAATACTCAGGATCTTCAAAGTAAAGTTAAACAGGAAATGAGACTTAGACCATCCAAAAAGTTCTTGTATTCAGAGTTAGGAATTCCAGGAATTGTTAAACAATTCTGAGATTATGAGAAATGTTGGGCAAGATCATGGCAACCTAAAGAACCACCCAAGAAAAATTATATTCACTTTTCCAGGGACTGAAGTTTCACCTTGCATACTTTAAAAACAAGATGCAGAAGAACACAAATGCTCACACAGACAGTGGCCCAACCTTGCTAGGTGCCAAGCTTCACTCAGAAAAGGTAAAGCAAACAGTTTAACAAACAGCTGCCACACAAGAGTCTGGTTCTCCACTACAGCATCTGGTCTACCCTTTGTGGAAATGCTGCTCCTTAAAACACAAACTGTTTCTTCCAGCTGGATACCTACAACAGCAACAGGAAGCCAGGTCAGTGAAAACTGACCATTCCTTCACTTTATAAACATAGAGGACAACCATTACACAGTAACATGTCCATCTGTCCACTTGGGCAGCCCGTACTGCAAAGTAAAGGGGACTATTTCCTGCACCCTGAGATCAATTCACCAGAGAAGCAACATTTCCTATTTTGGCCTCTTTATCAGAGAATTACCTTCAGATGTTTAATATTATGTCATAGTTCACCATTGCCTTATCTAGGAAGCACCAACATTGCTTCAGTCTTAATTCCTTGTTGAATATGACCCTGGTCAACTGTTATTGTTGGCAATACGGTAAAACCCAGCTGACAACAAGACAACAGTGATGCAGATATATCCAAGCCAAGGACTGAAGGCATGCAGACCCAAACTCTGTTTTTTTCCACTGGAAGTCATCCCTGTAGAACATTGTCCAAACATGCCAGGGGAAGCCAGTGAAGGACTCCTAGGTCAACAGCATCCACCACAGCCCCCAAGCATGTGCTTCCCCTCAAGATGTTTTGAAACTACTTCTAACTGCCAAGTATTCTTTACTGCATTTGTCAGTGATGATTTAAAATAAATGTTTAATTTTAAATCATATCTGACTTTTTGTTATATACACTGGAAAATAAATTCATTCCTACATATGCAAAAAATAGGAATTAATGAGGTCTGGCAATTATCTTGACGGAGAGAACCAAGTGACTTAGTCGAACATACAGAGATTTACTATTAAAAAAAAACCTGCTCTAGTAGTTAAAAAACAAGCAAAATTACTTCTTATTGATTTTAATTTAGGTTGAAACACTAGCTGTCTCTCCAACAAAGCCAGAAATGGAAACAACTATAAATGAGTACAAGATGTGATAAGATAGACAGATTCTTAAACAGTCTGGTACAGAGATGACCTCCAGTTTAGACAGTAGTTAAAATATTATATCATATGTATGGATCAATAAGTTTGCATTTGTCTCAGCTCCAAAAGCTGGAAAGCTCCTTGTTGTCGGGTTTTTTTGGGGGTTTTTTGTTACTTTAAAATGTTGTCCAATTAAGCTCTACTTTTTTTTTTCTTTTTCCTTACAGACCCTCTAGATTCTAATTTACAAATAAAATCAAGAGAAGCAATTAAATGTTAAGTACTATCAGCATGTTTCCCCAAGTGATGCGCATGTGCAACAGAAGAGAAGTAGTCCAGTCTGGACACAGAAGGCCAGGTTACAAAATGAAATACATTTATATCACCATTACTTGCAGGCTTCACGCTCCAGCAAGTTATAACATTGGGCATCACAGTCGCCTTCCTGCAGAGCAGAGGCTGGTTGACTATGAGTCCCTCCTAGGCTGCAGCAGCTGCAGATACACTCCACTACTGCAGTCTCCAAGGCAAGGATGGACACAGAGCTTAGGGTGCACAGTATGTACAACACAGAACTATGCTGGAAGGGACTTGTGGTGATGGCCATCTCGTCCATCACTTTAAAAGCTAGTTTGAACCTTCCTGGCAGGCTGCCTGGTCACTCCTGCCGGCAGCAGGCACTGCCAGGCTCCTTCAGCACACCAGGACTATCAGTATTGATCAAGCATGATTAAGTGTTTGAGGCTTTCAGCATGCCAGAACTTGATGCAATATTAGCCAATAGGCATGGATCAGATCTTCTCAGTGGTTTTTGTTGAAGGGTCTCACATCTGGAAGATTGGACTCCCTCTCTCCTTCAGTTATAAGGATCTCTCCGGCTCCTCATCTACTCTCACATAAATCAGCTGCTTCCCAGATAGGATAGTATTAGCTGGGGAAGAAGGGACTGTTTTTCCTCATTTGGTGTGTGTAGCAAGTTTGCTGAAAAAAGCACCATCAGGGTGGAAAGCTAAAAGCAGCCAAGGGAGGCTGCTCTAATGGAAATGGGGCCACAGCATCAGGGTAGACCTTCTACATTCTTGCTGCTAACTCCATATCCAGTACCCCCACCTGCATCCAGCAGCAAAAGACAATGAGGACACTACAAGAAACACTTTCTACCAAAAACAGCAGCATGACTAACTGTAACAGAGTGAGGGAATGGATAGGACAAAAAAAAAAAAAAAAAAAACACACACAAAAAAAAAACCACAAAAAAAAACCCCACACACATTCCTAAGAAATCTATTTCCTCCCTGGGGTTACATCCAATTCACAATCCCAGTTTCTGATGAAGCTCAACTGTTAGCCACAGTGTTACCACACAAGGGTGACAACTATAATCAGGTCACAGGCATGTTTTGGAGCTTTACAATGCTTAACAGAAGTCAAACCCTAAGATACCTATTTTAGATAGCTCCACAGCAGACACCGGGACTACTACGGGATGCACTGACTGCTGCTCCCTTATAAAACTGTTAGGCTACAAAAAGAAACAAACAAAACCAGAACAAAGGATGTATCTAAGACACTAAGATTTCAGAGGACTCAAAAGAGGTCTGTCTTTCTTTCCACTGCTAAAATTGCCATTATAGCTCTATTCAAGCAACATTAAAAAAAATAAAAATAAAAAATAAGAGAACCATTCAACGAGTTTATGTTAATATAGTTAAACCCCTAAGAATTAGTGATCCAGGCCACACTCACTGACCAGCAGACTATTTTGTTTAGCATTGACTTAAATAACAATCTAGAAGTCATACTAGGCAAACAATCAACATGAGCTTTCTTGCTGTGGTAGAAAAATAGGCCACTGGAAATCCTTTGACAAACAGAAAGGGCAACAGCACTGCACATATATGATAAGAAAAAGCCTAGTGTTCAGTTCTGGTGTGCACCTGTCTAAAAATAAGTTTTTTAAAATGGAGGAAAAAGCAAAAAAGGATTGCTACAAAAATTATTCAAGGGCTAGATAAAATCTGATAGCAAAGGGCTCGAGGAGTTCAGGTCACTGAGTTAATCTGGACATTGTGATGTGGTTTCTTTGTATTGTGCAAGTACTTTCGTGGCAACAAAATATCAGAGACCTCTTTAAAGTAGAAAAAACTGAAACAGATACAAGATAGTGTAACAATGTTTGGCTGGATATTTGCAGTTTGAGCTTTGCAGCTACAGGGGATAGCCCAAACAACCACTTTTCTTTGTGTGGTTTATTATTCTGATGGCTACTTTGTTCAAAGAAAAGAAGTTGGGTATCTCTTTAAAAAGGGCAAAAAACAAAAAACAAACCAAACCAAAAACAAACCTGACAGCTATTGACATAAAACCTCACCAATTCCTCTGCAACAGCCAGAGCTGTGGTCAGAAAACCATGTACAACCCAACAGAACTGTTCCAAGGACTGGTAGACATAACAAGCATCCCTCCAGAAAGCCAGGATTGTAACTGAGGGACTGGACAGCTCTGCTTCACAGCAGCAGACTCATACAAAGAGATGTTCTTGCATTGAATCAAGCAGGAATACAAAAACCCTCCAAATCGCATAAAGATAGTATCAAAAACATGCCTCCTTGACACAAAGCCAGCCTATGGAAATATTGAAAAGAACATGCACAGTAGTTTGAGAATAATGTCATGATGAGGGTTCTGGTACGAATTGTCACCTGATGAAAGCTGCCACAGAAACAGTAGCATCCGTGGCACTGACAATTTGCAGCAGCTGAAGACCTGCCATTATACCGAGATAAAAACATTACAAACTTGCACATTTTGTGCCTCAGGTTTATAAGGATAACAATGAATTAATTCACAGTAAACAAAACAGAACCACTTTACAATGCATAAACAATGTAGTAAGAAACAATTTTAAAAGTCACAGTTTCTGAGACTGCTGTCACTGAGCCCATACTTTTAACACCTACTTAAATAGCTAAAACCACACAAAAGTGTTGCTTTGGAACACAAACAGTTATACAGAAGTCATAATCTGATGCAAAACCCTTGGGCAAAGAAGAAAGGGAAAATAAACAACTAATTTTAGAACCTGAACACTCCATTAGCAATTCTCACCAATTAAAATATGATGCAACTCCTGTCAATAGGCAAATTTTCGTTGTATTTTAAGCATGGATTTAAATACAAAATACACAAGTTACAGCATTGTAAGAATAATAAGTACATCAGTTACAAGTAGCTTGGAGGCCAACACGAAGAAACATTTGACTAGTTCTTTCTGTCTACCTACTAAATTGAAGCAACGTTTAGGAGACAGTCATGATGCACACAACATTAATTTCTACTCTGCAGTAAATCTATACCATTATCTCCAGAAGTCCGAGAGCACTTTAGAAGTCAAAATACCAAAGAAAATTTATTGAAAATTTAATCCCTAAACTCACTTCTGATAACAATGCAGATCTGTACTTAACTATTTGAAAGCTACTAATTATGTGTATTTTCTCAACTTGGAGTTTCTGGGGTGGAAGGGAAGTGGAAGACACAAACACAAGTCTCATGCTGAGAGCCACTGAAGTGAGGCTTATAAAAACATAAAGCCATGAAAATAAATAAATAAATAGATTGCTAAAGTTGCTCTAAAAAACTCAACCAAAACTTACTTATTGAGTGTATCACTAGCTTCACTACCTCCTAAAATATAAAATGAGTTACTTAAAAATTCAGAAAGGGACAAATGAAAAATATATGTATATATTTAACAGAAGAGCATTTCTAAGCATACCAAACAGACAAACGCAGGCACTGGTCCTCAGTGGTGCAGAGGCTACTTCACAGATATCTTTGTTTTAAAAATATGGAATGTAGCTGAAAGAAAGTGAGTTGCTTGCTGTTTAGGATCACTAAGGGCCAGGAAAGAACTGCTTCTATTTACCTCTGCAGTAGAAAAATGCCTTATCCAGTACATTAGCACAAGCAATTTTACCTTCACGTCCTGTTTATTCAGCATTTACCACTTGTTAGAGTGAAGTCCTCTTCCACTCCAGGGCAACTAATGCTGCTTTACGACCAGTCTGACAAACTGACCAAAGAATTCCTAAGATTTCAGACTGCTAGAAAATAAGAATGCAAATTGTAAATGCCTTTATAGGAGTAGGAAAGGGTAAAGCACTGCTTTGGTTAAATTAAGTATAATAGCATTTTTAATGTCTCTTACAAGCCTCCTGCAGGGACAGGGAGATGGAAAGAGTGGAGTGTGGGAAAACTGAACAACTGTCCGCTTTGCCTGCAAGGAGTTATCAGAGAGCTTTCCTTTACTGTCAGCAGAATAAACAGACTCCCAACAGAAGATCTTTAACTGTACTCTGTCAGGAGGACAGAAACACTTTATTTCAAAAAAAGAGAACAAATCAGCTGCCACAAGACCAAATAACATCCCACATATTGCTCCTAAATACCAATTCAGCTCTTCAGAGCTCAAGGTTTCATTCATTACGTATCTGCAAGCAAAGAAAAGGATTTTTCAAAGCAGCTTTCCTAAGCTAAGCATGCCAGTCTCAAAATACCTAGATTTTCTTTAGAAAGGCCTTCATGCTATGAATGCAAAGTCCCTCAAAGCTGGCCCCAGCACAGGATAAACATATTCAGGCATCACTGCAGCATTTGTGCATAGAGAAACTGCAACACCCACATCAATTGAGATTTTATGTGCCAGTACTGCTGGCAGGTACACTATATGGTCAAGTTTTAAATTATAGAAAATGGTTTGTTATTATTCAAATGATTTGATAATTAACAAAGCTAGTACTTCAACTCCCAAGCAAACTCACAGAAGCATAATAAAACCACATTAAAAAAAAACAACAAAACCAAAAACCAACAAGGCCATGTACTAAGTGATTTTACTTCAGCCATAGTTCACTTCAAGAGTAACTCAAATTGCCATAAGGTGAGCTCATTCACTGTAATAAAAATATATCTTACAGTGATTGCACAAACTTCTTAGTTTCCTTACTGCCCTGTGCCCTCCCTCCTCCACCATTCAACTGAGTTTATTCACCACCACTGTTTCCTTCAGCTTCCCATTAATACTGCTAGCAAGCAGAGAAAGGGAAAAATTAAACATGAACAGCAATACCCACAGAGCATCACAGTAGCTTCATTGCTGTGCTTGCAATCTGCACCTTCATTCATCTGTTCACTTTCTGGGTGGGAAGAACCACTGCTCAGGCTACAAAGACATGACAGTCCAAGGAATAACCCTAGAATCCACTGTGCCTGGACAACTGTGCCTCAACAAGATACTTGTACACTGAAAGAAAGGCAATCATTGGAAGACATGACCAATTATTAATCTAAGAGGACACCTGTCCTCACTTCAGGGGGGCAAGATCACTTTGCAGAGTTGTAGCATGTGTTAGCAGCATTAAAAGAAGCCAGTTTCACTTGCCCCAGGGCAAGTAACATATCTGGATATCTGCAGACTGCAACAGGGATAACATGACCATCAGCACTACCACAAGATTACTGGGCAACTAATGATCATTTTCCTGTAATTTTTTTTCTTCAAAGGTTTACTTCTCTAGTTTGGCTTCTCCAGCTGGCCATGCCCCAGGTTCTTCTGCTTAGTAAGAAGTGTGCATTAATTTACATCTTCTTTGCTTTGCTTCCAACTCCTGCATGTCTCTACAAAACACGTACAGGCCAATTCTTTCTGGGAGTAACATTCCTGTCAACCTGGTGCAAGAAGATCCAGTCCCCAGTTTTCACTGGGAAGAAACCTTCACAAGCATGTAAACACAAATAATTACAATTTCATCAATGCACATAGGAGCAACACAGATCTTTAAAAATGGAAGCACAGTAACTTAGGCAAACAGAAATTAGTCTCATTTTTTTCATAATTTCTCAGATTAAAGTTATATATTAGCTAAAGTGTTCTTATTATACCCTTAGGCTTCAGAGCACATCATGCCACATGCTCATTTGGCTGCTAAAAAGCAGCAACTAAGTGATTAGCATTTTTTCCAAGGACAGTTGAGATTAAGTTTGAAGTAATTTCTTCAATTTAACCATGAAACTTGAATATTTAGAGTGGACACGCTTAAGCATTTTTTTGAAATAAAATGTTATTTTAGTCCTTGAGCACTGATCAAAAGACTGATAGAGTCCTTTCTGTTATCTGTCTTTAATTGGAAACAAACCCCAACAATTAAACTTGCACAACAACACCAGCATAGCTTTAACTGAGTGCATGTGCATAACTTCAGGCAACACTTACCCCTGCAAAGACCCAGAAGTTGAGAGTGAAATCATCACCCTACTGAAATTAATAGGTGTTTTTCAGTGATTTTTTTATGGTCCCAAGCAGGGCCTATTTGTTCAGCAGAGGATCCCAACACGGATGCAGGACAGGTAAATGACATGACATCTCTGTGCCAGACTCACAGAAATTCCTTACTGCTCTGACCAAAATACCCGTTTTCTGAACAGGATCAAAACCCCTTTCATCCCCATTTCCTAAACAAAAAGGAGAGTAGATATGGAATGAGAGAGCAGTGATATAAATTCTAACTCACACACAGACAAAAAACCTCCTTACTCTTCCAAGCAGCGCAACATTCCCAGCCTAAATACAGGCTTTATAGACATTGCAAACACCCCAGTATGACAGAGGGAATTCTGGTTACCCTCAAATTGTGTTCCTTTTTCTTTTTTTAATAGACCGAAATGCCTTCCTTCTGCGATGCCTATTCCTCTCTCCACAGCTTAGGAAGCCTCTTACCCTGGCTGCTAGTATAGACAGCTCCTATGACTATGTGAAGATTTTGAAAGCTGTGCCCTGGCTCTGTTAACCACAAACCAGGTCCTGCAAACCTGCTAACAGATGGCAAAGCTCTCCCTGGAGTTTTACCCCCAAAAGTGTACCAGCAAGCTCAGCTCTTACAGCCTGGGAAGGCTTACTTGACACTCTTTATCTGCAAGGACTCCATTAGCAACTTCCCAGAACATAAAGCATGTTTTAAAAAGGCACTGAAAATAAGGGATAATTAAAATGTAAGAAGTGTCATCTTCATAAAAGCCACGGGACTAAATAAAGTCTTGGAGGGCCCTCTCCTGTACGCTCTGTATTTCTGTATGTGCACAAAGCACCTTCCTCAGTAAAATCTTCAATAAACCAAGTCAGTCTTCCCTGCACCTTTAAAAATATCTGAAGTAGCATTTGATTAGTTCATAGGGAAAAGCTCCTCGTGTATTGTTTCCTCCAAGCAGAAGACAGTTACATGCAAAATTAACTCCCAGCTCAGAGCTACAAAGACACAAAACCCAAACCCCATTTACAGGCAGTTACCAGGTCAGCAATAATTTGATCCATTACCAAAGAGCTAATCTAGATTTAAGAAAATTACTATCATTTATGCATCCAGCCTAAGAGAATGCTAACAACTGTCATTTCCTGGATGACAGGATCATCACAGCAACAGCTAAGAACGGCACAAATGTGTCCTTCTTTTTCTTTACAAAAGAAAAAATATTTATCCTCTCTTGGCAAAGCACTGAGAAACTCTGTAGCAAAGATATCACAGTAATGTTAATATTTATATCTCGCTGATTTTTGGTGCTGTGAATTTAGATTAATGAGCAAACAGACCCTGTGGATACAACCTTTCTTACCCTGTCTTAGTTTGATTTACTAAGCAATGTAATTACCAGTGACAAGCCCACAGAGAAATTCACTAAACTTAACAGTTCAGAAAGAGCAAAACCTTATCCACATGGTTTCTTTGTGCTGGAAGGACTTCTTCCATGCATTGCAACAAAAGGAACAGCAACAAAAATATCTACTCAAACAATGAAAGCCTATAACAATCCTCCTAACGAACAAATACCGCAAGGACTTATTTTCAACATGGTTCAGTTATTGTTGCTAAACAAAGAAAAACTAGACCTTGTGAAGAAAAATCAAGTCAAGTGACTTGCAGGGGAGCAAATAATGATCTCTCATTTAAAGAGAGCTAGATATAAAACAGAGGGAAGATGCTTGTAAACTAACACATAAAGTAACTAGTACCTTCATTCTCTAGTCCTCTCTAAGAAACGCTATGAAAAGCTACCGAAACATTTCTGGTAGACACTAAACGGTTAATCTCGGGCCGGGATTCCCCGCCAACACGAATTTCGACGATTTGCCATTGGATGTTGTCAGCTCCAATGTCCTGTTACAGCCCACTGAGATCCTCCCTGCAGCTTCCCTGCCTCGGGCATCTCCGATGCGCCCGCTCAGTCTGGAGCTCCCGGACTGTCACGATGTTTCGCTCACCACCCCCTTCCACGCGCCCCAGATATGACTGCTCTTCAGGAGAAGGCACGAAAGAGCGTGTAAGCAACTTACTGAAGTCTTAACATGGTAGCTCTGTGCAAAAACTAAACGGATGTAAGCCCTTCTGGGTAAGAAGTGCTTTCCAAGCGAGCCCTGAGCAACGAACGACCCCGAACCGTTCCCAAGTTAATAATGCACAGCTGCTTCACAGCTGGAGCCTTAAAGACTTCACCTACACACCACCAATGTCCACAGACCTACTGCTCTCTGCTTGCAGTCATCTTCACGTTCAACCCATAACGCAAATATGATCTGGATCAAATACCACTGATCTAAATGAGCAAGTCGTACAACACTGTCATATTAAACCTACATCATAGCTTGTTTTCCTGAGTCATTCCTGGAGCCTGCCTTCCAGATGTAATTACTGCACGATATATAAGAGAACCAGAAGGAAAGGCTTCACTCTGAGGGCTGAAGCTGAGGAGAAATCAATACAAAGAAGATAAATGTGTTTTCCAGAGTTGCAGAGGTATTAAACCTCTCTCCAACTTATTTTCTTTTCGCTTCAAATCATTTTACCATGTGAGAAGCTGCTGGAAGGACTGGGATAACAGGGGTCTACCTGCTTATCTCCATGACTGGGGCAAGAACAACAAAACAAACAAAAAAAGAAAAAAGGGGCGTATTTTAGGAAAAAAAAAAGGGGGGAAAAATATAGAAGTTCCTATAAAGCTTCCAGAATTGACTTCTTTCTTTCCACACTGGCACACCCGAGACCCGGGCTGCATCAGGAGCCCACAGAGGGGGCGTGAGGAGTCGCGGGGG
>NW_009953089.1:1370071-1424794 GCF_000747805.2 Chaetura pelagica | reverse complement strand
CGGCTGTTACACTGCGGATGGCCAGAGGTCCCCCACAAAATCATACCGCTGTGGGATGCTGCGCTGGATCTTGCCCGCAATTTTCACCGGCATCCTACCGCTTTTTTTTTTCTTTTTCTTCCCCATTTTTCTGCACCTTCCCCCTCCCCGCCCGGCACCGTCCCGTGTCGGTGCCACAGGCACACTCTGCTCCCTCCCAAATCACCCCGTGGGTTTTTCTCCCCGACTCACACACATCGCTCTGGCCATTCCCAGAGCTCCCCCCGCCAAATTCCAGGCTTTTGCCCCGAGCATCGTGCGTTACACTGTGCACATCCCAGCTCCCCCCAGATGAGAGAGCTGCCTGGTATGTTTGCAGTCAGGTGGAGCCCGTCCCAGGTGCTCTGCCTGCACAGCCCGAGCCACAGCCCCCCCGCCGGCACCGGCTCCTGAGTGACCCCTAACTTTGCCCAGGAAACAGAAAACGGTGTGAATTCAGGATGAAGGGATGGTTGCTTGGACTTGGCATTTCCTGGTGGTGCTGTGCTCTGCTGCAGCCTACATTTCATTCAGAAGTAGTTTTTTGTCTGTTTCTTTGGTAATTGTTTCCATTACAGGGGTTCTGTTTCACAAGGGGCAGGGTTTGGCAGGGGTTGATCAGTGTGTGCTGCGCTCAGCTCTGGCTCTGTCGTTTGCTGGGACCATCTCCTCTTTGCTTACCTGCAAACCTTCCACATCTGTGTTGTTTCCGGAGGAGATGGGCAGCAGCAGGAGGAACAGGGTAGGAAAATTCCGAATAAATCATATTTATTCAGTGGAATGGCAGTGATTCTTTTCCTCCCTTGCCTCAACTTAGGGACCACTGGAGCGGAGCCCTCAGGGCTTGGGTGTTGACCGCTGCTGTGCTGACTTTTCTGGAAGAGGCTGTGGCTTTGTGTCCATCTGGGTTTACCCTTTGCAGCCCAGGGTGCCAAATCAGTGGATTCTGCTGTAGCCAAACGGCCTCTAGTTTTGGAGGCATTGCACTTCCATAGGCTTTCCTTTGGCTTTCTCTCCACATCCCAGGTTATGCCTGCCAATAATTGCAGTTGGAAGTTAAAAGTGCAGTCCTTAATAGGCAAAACTGTTCATCCCAATAAGGTTTTTAACCATGTAAGGATGTAAGAACCTGTTTAGATGTCCTCTGCCCTGGAGGGCATCACCCTTTTGTGCTCTGCAGAGTGGAGAAGGCACTTGCATAAGGATTTGTCTAAAAGAAGCAAAAAAATTATAGGCCCTAAATAAATTTCTTATTCTGCTTACTGTTAGTTAAATTATTTCCCAAAACAGGTGGGGTTTGGTGGTTGGTTTCAACTCCCATAAAAACAAAGATAAATTTTTAAGTGCTGAATTTCTCTCATTTGTTTGTTTGGGGTTTTTTCTCCTATGAAAAACAAAAAACAAATCCCCACCTGCCCTGACCTTTCAGATTCTGCAGTGACATCCAGGCTCAGTGACTTATTGGGCTCCTCCAGAAAAACTAGCAATTGATTCCTAACTTTACTGATTTAATGCAACAAATAAGTAGGCAGCTCCTCCTCCAGTACTGAGACCTACCTCTTCCAATGATGGCTGCCTGGTGCTGTAAGAAGCAATCTTAAAGTGAGTTTCAACAGGTCTTATTACATGTGACAAGTTATTAAACACTTGTTTGCAGTCCCACAGAGGAAGAATAAAAGTAATAGACTTTCTTCAAAGAGCAGTTTGCATCAGTATTCTTCTCACTGATTCAAAATCCTTCACAAAAGCTGTTGACTACATCATTTTATATTTTCAATATATTTTTGCATTAGTCTAGGGTTTCCTATCTTGGCAAATGGCAAATCTAAACCTGCCCCCATATTCTGGAATTGAAGGAATTCTACATTTCCCATCCTAAGAGCAGACATGCAAGTGAGATCTAAAACACCTAAGCAGAATACTCTCTCCTGAGGAGCACAGATTAGTTCCGACCCTTATAAGCTGCTAAGCAAGATTTTAGAACAGCAGTGCTCCCATCAAAAACCAGGAGTTTTCAGGCTGGATATTCACAATAGTCCCCTCAGGTCTGAACTTCTGAAAACAAATCTGTAAAACCCCAATGTCAGCAGGGACAGCTTGGTTCAGCATGCTGTGGTACAACGTATACAATGACCCACTTTCCTGGAGTGGCAAATCAATCATTGCATCGTCACACACCAGTTTAGGAGCTGCAGTGGTGGAAGTGGCTTTGTTTCCCATTAGCAATTTGGGTGGGCAGAGAAATGGAGAGAGACGTATGATGGAGATCCAGAGAACAAAATTAAACACAGTTAAATGAGAATCCATTTCCTGCAGTATCTCTTTGCCTGTGGCACACTGTCTATCAACAATATACAGGTACAAATTGGCCTGGAGATGTATCTTTAACTATCCAAACAGAGAAAACTGCATTAGCAGCCTCCTGCTCCGCCGGACTGGTGCCATGTGACCGGGGAGCGTGTCTATTAGATAAGACAGCTGATTCCTTCCCAGTGACTGAAGTACTGTGGTGTGATTAAAATAACTGCTGCTGGATGAAGAGATTGTAAAGGGACATTATAATACAGTGCAGTTAAACCAGATTGATGAGTGTTCTGCAAATCTTGCAGTATTTACCATTAAACATGGTGGGCGCTGTCAAGGTGAAAGGAGGTAGGATTAGCATCTCTGGTTTGCGTGGAACAGGGGATAAAAGATAACTTTTATCTTCTTTTTTTTCTCTCCTGTTTGAACAGGTAATATTTTTATGCTGCCTTCATCAACATATGGGCATCACTCCTGGGAAAGAAATTAAAGTCTCTTAATTTATTTGATCAGACATGAAAAATAATAGAAAACTGAAATGCAGACTCGCATTTGTCATATGTTTGAATTAGTGGAAAGCTGAAGAAAGCAGAAAAATATTGCAAGGAGTTCAAAGATGAGAGGGTTTATTGAATTAGAAAAATATTAATAGCATTAATCATTTCTAAAACAGGCTTCTTAACATCTATAATGACTGTATAAAGGATTGGGGAAATAAAAATCAAAGAAAAAAAATCAGATATAGAAAGTTACGCTATTTTGTGTGTGTGTTTAGAAAGAAAGGGATGAGTTTTCACTGATTTAAATCCAGCCAGCCTCACTGGAATTGTTAACCTATGGGAAAAACACCAGGTGAGGATCTAGCCCTGGTAGAATAAATCAATTTGAAGTACCATAGAAGCAGCTTCAGTTCAGATTATAAGTAATGTGAATTATAAACTTTCAGGTTAATTCAGCAGCTCTAGTTCCTGTTTAGCTTTGCATAGAAAGGAAAAAAAATCATGCTGAGGAGTTTCATAAATTACTTTATTGCAGAGTTACTTTCTAGTATCCCCAGGACAGATGCATTCTTCTCAGAGTATGCTGTGAGGCTTTGAAAGTCTTAACAAGGCAGCTGAGAACCTGCTGAGAAACAGAGGTGGAGTGCAGGCAAAGTAGCTATGAGAAGAAAAAAGCTTTATTTCAATATAATCATAGCAATGAGCTGTGTTGTTTGATTTACAAAGACACGAAACAGGATTAACCTAGAGAGGCAGGTAAAGCAAAGTGTATGAAAAATGTTGTTGGGTGATGCAAACTCTAGGTAAAGACACACACTGTAGGTCAGAGATTGCAGCAGGTATTATTAGGCTGCACATCTGTAGCACCACCAGCATCATAGGAAAGACAGCATCTGGGCACTGCTTTGAGTGATATTCCAAGATGTCCTGCCTGGGCAGTGTCCCATAGGGTTTTGCAATAAGTTATTTTGGAACACCAATGCATTTATCTTCTTGTAGTCTATAAAAGGAACCTCCACCTTAGGCTAAATCATTCAGCAGAGACACTTGGGCACATGCTGAAATTCCTACTTGAAAGCTTCATCTTCATCTTGAAGTCATACAGCTCTTTTGTCTCCTGAAATGGTCTCAAAATGACCATGTTCTGTACAAGTGTGTGTTGGCAACTGGTGCAGCAGAAGGCCAGCAATGAGCTTCTCTGTTTCAAAAGCAACTCTAGTTCAGAGTCCTGTGGTATGACCTTGCTAGGGCTGTGTGTGTTTAATTCACAAATCCTTTCTTGTTAAAAGAAAAGAAGAACATTCTATTATCAGTGTAGCAGTGAGCAGAGCAAGCAGTGTTAATGACTGGAGGTGAAGGATGAGTATGGAAGATCCAGCTGACTGTCCTGCTTTCTGTTGTAGATCACCATGTAAGTAGCTCAGCAGGAATACACTGTCTTTGCAGAATTTAAGATGGAAACTATTAAGACAACAGACTTATAAACTTTCATTATTAGTGAAAAAAAATGGTATATTAGAGTCAGTAACAGACAAATTCAATGTAGGACTTGGGAACATCGGTTGCAGAAAGCAAAAATCCTTTTGACTGGGAAGGATCTATCCAGCTTTGGTGTTTTTAACACTCTCATGCAGTTGGCCAGTGAGATAACTGCATCTGTCAGGTTTTTTCTACACAGTAAAGTGGCCTCAAAGACGAGCAGCGTTTGCAGGCAGCGTGAGCTCGGGCTGAATATAAGCTGCTGTAAGGAACCACATGGGTGCAGTGTGGCATGTTATAGACACACAGGCATGTTATAGACACAGTTCATATGAGCAATCTTCTTGTCTTTAATAACCTCAACTTCTAGAGACCTTGTCTTCCAGCGGCCTCCAGAAAGCCAGTATCACAATGGGATGTCTATTCTTTTAAAGGCCTCGTGCATTATGACCAAAACATCAGTCTCCATGGTCTTCTTTGTAAGTAAATTGGAGAGAAGGAATACATTTATTGGAGGTGGAATTTCTGCTGTTCCTTTCCAACATTTCCATTTCAGTGATGCTTTCTGTCAAAGGAGTTAGTGCAACATACTCCTGCCTTCCTGCATAGGTGTCAAAAACATATGTCAGAACCTTCTTGTGAAGGGTAAAGTCACAGGTGTGCAGTGGTCCCAAGGGAGAGAGGCAATAATGGCTTTGAAACAAGGCATGACCTTCTAATAAAACCCATTGCAAATGATGTCCAAAGCCAGGCCTCAGAAATTGCTCCACAATGAAGGCCAATCAAACAGACTGCAAAAAACACTTTCCTAGCTAATCCCAGGAGGGCACTTGAAGGAACATAAGAATAAAAATCCATTCTATAAATGGCGGAACCAGTCTCCAAATTTGTTTAAGGAAAGAAGAGGAAGTTAAAGAGGAATGTTTGCTAAACCCATGTTTTTTTCAGAAGTACAGTCTTTTTGAGTGCAGATGCAAGATGATGTACAAACTTCTATGCTCTGGCTACCTTTTCTAGTTGGTAATATCTTACAACATCTTGTAGAGATTTGAATAATTACATTCCAAAAATGAATGCAGCCCTTGGCGTGTGTGGAGGGGAAAGACTCAACAGAACAAGGAAAAAAAAATTGTGTGCTACAAGGACAAATAACTCTTATTTTATTTTGGGTCCCTTCAGTTGCAATAGAGAAATGCAGGTTGCAGATTGCAGCATAGTTCTGTCTTTGCCATTCTCCTCACAGATCTGTGTTTTGGAGTTGTGTTTTTTTTTTTCTTATAATATTACCAGTTACTCTAATATGGGCTTGTGTGAAGCACTCTGGATTTGAGTGTAGACAGGCAGTACATTAGCCAATATGATTCCATTAAAAAAGGATTCCACAGCCAGTGCCCCAAGTAAATGAAGAAGTGTCAATATTAATAAACCTTCCAAAGAAAGGGATAAAATCAGATACTCACAGTGACCCCACAGACATGAGTGCTAGTCAGATCAATACATACCCATAAGCACTGTTGAAAATAGCTAAACAACAACATATCTAGGCCACTGAGATTTGGCAGCACCACACACCCACAAAGTATCCTTTGCTTTCTCTAGTTTTGCTTTCCATTCCTTTGCTCTCCAGCCAAAGATCAGGGTCATGAGCATGAGCTTCTTGCTGGAGTTCTTCCTGTCTCCTCTTGATGCTAGTCTGAAAAGGGTTTCTTGGAAGTGTAAAGAGAGCATCAAAAAAGTTGAATGAGCAGTAATCCAAACCCCTGCCAGCTTACATCCCTAATGCAACTGAAATGATTTTCATTCATCTTTTCGATTGTCATCAAATATAGATCCTCTGTAGCTGGGCACAACTCCACTGACCTAACTGGCTGGGCATTCACTTTCTTGGAACCACACTTACTTGGACTTCAGTCAGAGTTTTGCCAATGCAAGGAGGGATGTGATCAAATACCACAAAAATACAGTTGTTACTTTCTACAGTGTTTTGCTACTTTGGAAGTGTGGCAAGGCTGTGCCCTTATCTTCTCTACCCAGATTTCATGTTCATGATGCATATCTTTGTGCCATCAAGGTCTGGTGGTTACAAACCACTGTGCTCACAGCTACTGAATAGGAGGGTTTAAAACATTTTAGAATTTCAGCATCTGTTCTTTGCTGATTTCAGGATGAGAATGGGAGAAGAGGGTGCCAAGTTCCAGAGAACAATAAACACTTTGGGCCAAATTCTCCCTTCATCTATGTTGGTGTAAATCTAATTAGTCTCTTCATCCAGCTGACAGGTAAATTTGAGCCAGCTTAATACAGGGCAGAGTCAAGCCCTTCCATTTAGAAGAGCACAATTGCTTCCTCTGGCCCATGCCCAAGAAAATATGTATAAAATGTACAATAGATGGTAAAATTAATTTTAATTAACAATTTTTTATGGGGGTGTTGGGTAAAAGCATTCTTTTCTGGACTGAAAACAAAGCTTTCTTTAGTGAGCCAAAAAGGAGAATGTTTATCATAAATGTCCTAAAGAAGAGCACAATTAAAATGTGTTTAGCACCTTGAACTGTTCTGTTAATCAACATGAACTTCTAATTCCAGGTTTTAAAATAACTAATGGTGTGCAAATAGATTTTAAGATCTACTAAAGGTAACATCTTAAGACATGCTGTTGGGGAAAAGAGAAACTGAGAATAAAGTTTTAAGAGTAATTCATGGTAAAGAAATGAGAGACCTCATCATTCTTCCCAAAGCATCATATGACACTTTTTTCTTTCTCTTTTTTTTTTCCATACAACAGAAACACAACAGAACAACATTATTCTCTAGCGGTCAACTTTAACTGCAAGCTGAGGGCCTCTTCTGAACACGGGAGTCTTCTCTGGGCCACATGTCCCCGGGCGCAGTGCCGGGAGGCCGGGCTGGGCAGCTCCCGCAGCTCCCGCAGCTCCCGCAGCTCCCGCAGCCCGAGCCGCGCTCGGTGCCACCGGCCTCAGCCTTCGCACCACACGGGGGAGTCTCTCTGCAGGCTCGGAAATGTTCCTGTTCCATAAATCACTCACTTTGAAACCTGATTTCTCTGTGCTGCAGCTTTGTCAGTTTGGCTGAGAGGCAACACAAGAGCTGTAACACTTGTCAGGGCAAAAAAACCAGAGCCTAACGACGACGTTTCTATAAATGAATTGCCTATAAGGAACGTGGAGAGGATTTTGTTGGGGGGGGAAATTTGTGTCAAGCACTATTCTCTGTATTATACACTGTTTTAGCCACCAGCTTGCCTGGTATTTCCGTAAAGAACATTAAGAAATGCTTAGGAAACCTCAGCTATCAGGTAATGAAACACTACAGCTTCTATTTAATCATTTAGAAAAGCAGAGAGTGTGGCAGGTTCATGGCATGGCATGGCAGAAGGTCAGCTCAGCACTGGAAAAATGGAACACAAAGCAGGAGCAGGATTCAGCCTTTGCAACACCCCATTTTCCATTGCCATGTATAGCATAGCCTTCTCCCATAGAGTTATGGAATAATGGTCATGGTCCACAGTGTGGGCATTCTCTGAGTACACCTGTCCTGGGCATCTTGACAAAACATACCTTTCATGAAGCACAGGCATAAGCAGTGGACATACATCCCAAAAATCATATAACGTATCTTGAGAAGTGAAGCATCCTTATTCCCCAAATGCACCTCATCTCCACCCAGAGGATACAGCTGTGATGAGGCTCCTGAGCAATGCACAAGTCCTGACAAAGATCTCCCAAGATGGCACAGGATTCGTAGCACTGCATCAGACCATCTCACCAAGATTTCTCCTGGATTTTCACACATCATTCTTATAATCTTACCATGCCACACAGGAGACTTACTTTGCCAGCTTATTGTTACCAGCTACTAATTCAGACTGCTGCTAGCACAATATACTATTATCCTGCAAAACAACTTGTACTGACAAACACTGTTTAGTGAGTACTGGCTACCAATCTGAGACAGCCAGGGTCACTCTGAACAATACCAAAAGAGGTCTCACTAGCTTCTTTTCCCTCCTCCATTGAATGAGCTGTTAATAGACAAGCTGTTATAGAGAAAAAGAACTAAATAGTTTACAAGCTCACATTTGAAGGCCTGTGAATTGCATTAGCTGAGCCAGCTGAATGAGAGCCAAGGCAATCTCCCCACGATTGTACAAAATGTGGCATTGAGGCATGTGGAGGCAAAGGAAGAATGACAGTGACCAGGTTTACAATATGTAAAGCCAGAATAATTACTGCTTTCTGTGGCATAAAATTTTTAGCTGAACTACAATACAGAGTAAGCATCTCTTTTAAAAGCACCAGTGTGCATGTGTGTTCATATTTTAAAACTTTATTTTATGCAAATAAATTTACACCTTTCATAGAACTCTTTGAAGCTGGCTTTTCATTTTTCCCCACTGGACCTTTACCCCTCCTGCTCCTCTTTCTCTGCTCCACAGCCAACTCTCAGTATGAGCAATGGACATGTTTCTTTTTTATTAGTTGTTATTTTCTTTGGCCTTAGCAGTTATGAATAAGAATGTTAACCACTTCCAATTCAGGTACCTGAACAATTACTGGGGATATGTGGAACTGGAAAGTGCAACTGAAAAGATTTTGGGACCCTCTGGTTATCAGCCAAGAGGCTGGCATAGTTTTTTTTTTTAAAAAAAATTCTTTCTGTTCTTTAACTTTACAAGAGACATGAAAGTTTTGGGAAAAGTGGCAGGACAAGAAAAAACATTAATAGAGAAACAGAAAATTTGAAAAGTAAAGAACAGAACTGTCAGACCATTTATTTTAAGACATTCAGTGGTAGAAATGAATGAAGGAAAGATGAAGGAAAGGACAGATAAAAAAGAGCCACTGTTGAACACTGATAATTCAAAATTTCTAACTTTGATAAAAGCTCAGAAATATTTAAGGGGTCAGATTTTCACACAAAAGAATTGCTTTGGATCAAATATAATTTTTTTAAGTTTCAGGGAGAAAATTTCAACCTGCTTACAAGTTTCCATCTTTCCTTTGTCTTCCCAATTTTATACAGCCCTAGGTTAGAAGCAAGCCGGGTGATGTCTCTAACCCCTTGTTGCAGTGTCAGCTGCCTGAAATACTGCAGGAAGAGCTGAGGCAGCTGGTTGAATGCAGCCCTTACAAACAACCTGAGATCAGGTGATTGCTGGGACAATATTCAGCAAAGGATAGCAGTGGCTTTTGCCATAACCTCCACTACTGGGTAGCTATCTTTGATAGCTCACTTGCAGCCCAGTTAGACTAGACAGAAATCAGACCAACAGCAAATACAATTATGGCTTTTTAAAAAGAGATTTCTTGGTACACTCTCTTATAAATTGTTCACAAACCGGACTAACCTTGGTCAGTTATCCAGGTAACACCTTTTCTAGTCAGACTTGAGCTTTGTCCATTAAACTTTGTCTCAGAATCTGATTATCTTTTTCACAGAGAAATCTTCCAGTCATGCTGACTTACAGTACCAGCCATCAATGCTTACATCTGAAAGGAGAGCATCAGGCTATACTCAGAAATCCAACATCCCTCTACATGGAGGCAGAATTTCTGCTACTGTTTTAAGGTCAAAGGCAAAACTCATGTTGACTTCAGAAGGGATAGAGGGACTTGCTGACTTGTTAGACACTTTCTTTGGCTTCCAGTCCTGCAAGAACAGTGTAGGTGAATCCATTTCAGAAATTATATTCACCTGAGATCAGACAAAGTGGATATTACACATGTTCAGGTCCTTGATTATGAAACTGTTGCAAATGCAAAGCTCACTCTTTCAGGGTATGGCTTACAGGTAAATTCACTAAAATTTCTCAGCATTCTTTTGGAACTCCTGCTTTGACATACTTCAATATCTCATCCCTTTCCTACATTTTGGGGAGCTAAATCCTGAAGTTCCATCTCAGTAAACACTGAGCAAAATTGCCTTTAAAGGAGAGAACCCATCATGTCAAGGGCAGTTTGTTTCACTGCACGGCTCGGGATTTATCTAATCAAACCTGGGAGCTGTCCCCTTTTGTTTTGGTGAGTTGGTTTTCCTGAGCTGTTCAGTCTGTCCTCCTGTTAGATCCTTTAATGCAAGTTAGTAGTTTCCTCAGGTTGGCTGATCTTTATTTCTGCTTTTAATATTCTCTATTAATTTTATTGTAGTGCACTTACCTGCTGTTCAGAAGTCCCCCATTACTGTAAATAAAATTAGATAAAGAACTTGGCTTTCTTTCTGCATTAAAAATATTTGGCAGCAGCCATCTCCACCCTTAACTGAGCATTTGACAGTGTTCCTGCCAGTATCTGTGAGGGCAGCTCCTGAGACCCGCATGCCCCTCACATGTCACTAGTATTTATGCTGGTTAGATAAAGCTAGCTTGGAGTCTGCAGATATTGCTGCTTGGCTTTATCTAGCAAGCAGAGGTAGCAGTAGCATCTGTACATCTGTTGGATGTGCAGATGGGGGCAGCTGCCCTCTTAGACACTGGCAGTAATAGCAGTGTTAATAGGTGCATCTATGACCAAACAAGATACTGCTTATCTGCAGTGTATGTGAAAGTCACTGAGGTTCCCATTTTCAGATCAGGTAGGTGTTAGTCCTATCTATCACTTACAGACTTTGGCTTAACTGGTTATTAAATAACAATGATAAGATACAAAACACAGTTTCATCTTTCTTCCTCCCTTGTAACTGCTCTTTGCAGGCATCCCTCTGTCCTGGCCTGCTTCACTGTCCTCAGGGAAGCAACCAGCACAGTCAGAGTATAGAAGGTGCATTCCCCTTGGCTAGCAAGAGTCCCTAGAGCACTCCCAGCACCCACACCCCCTTCAGATTCCTTGGTGGTGGTGCTGTTATCAGCACAGTTAGAGGTCAAAGCAGCTGCTGAGGGGCTGGGGCAGCTTCTCAAGCAGAGCCTGCAGCCTGTGCTGGGCTTTGCATCACTGCAGTTTAGCAAGTCAGTTCTTAGGGTGTGTGGCTGCATGGGCTGCAGCACAGACCTAGCTTGAAGCAGACCGCCCTGGGAGCAGACGTTACCATAGCTTATTCCAGCTAGTTTGAGTATTGGTAGCATAGAGGCTGACTTAGCTGGAACGAATGCCAGGGTCTGCTGCAATGCTTTTACACCCTGACCTAAGACAGGTTGGTCTGGGTGCTGCCTACAGGAACTCCCAAGTCTGACAGCACCAGGTCTGGGTGGCTCAGTATTGATGTTCTTTTCTTCTGCCAAGGTTAGAGATTTCAGCCTTACTGCAGGTGGTGTGTACTCCTCTCAAAGCTCTTTCACACATAGGTTGTTTTCCCAGTTGTGTCTTTAAGCTAGCACTGAAGATCAAACCTGGGTGCAAATGGACAGCTTTATTTATCCTCCAAAAATATACACCCTCTTGCAGATGTGTCTTCCTGCTGCACTTTGTATGGCTGTATCCAAGATAGCCTATAAAACAGACCTTCACATGGGGTATTTTCATATCCAGACATGATAAAACATTGCCAACATTTTCTCCCATGTCCCAAATTTTAAAGAGTTCTGTGTGGAGTTATTGGGTTTGACTCACTTTTACTTAAATGCACACCTGAGATCTAAAAGGACTGTGTCATCTTAAATTTGCTCCTGTAAAAAGAAGACTATTTCAGTCAGGCAATACAATCTGTTTCTAAGAGGGCTGTGGAAGATCCTTGTAAATATATGGTGAAAACACCTAATTAAAGTAGTAAGAAAAAAAATAATTAGTAAAAACTACATAACTGTAAGAAAGAACATCAAGAATCATCAAGTAGGGTAAAACAAAATTAGATTAGTTTAAGTTAGAGACTCACATATATGGTGTATTTTATTCTTTGGACTGAACAGAAATGCATGCTGTGAAAGGGTCTTCTGAACTCCATTAAAGAGTAATCTTTGTACACAACAGCAGTACTGTGCAAATAAATGTTGTGAGGCAAAGTAAATAAGTTTTGAGAAATGAATGACTTTAGCAGTAGTGTGCCAATTAATCAGAACAAAGAGGAAAGTCTAACAGACAACACAGAGATAAATAAGGAAGAGTTCAAGTTGGCGTAATAGCTTTTATTATTCTCTCCCTCTACTTTTTGCTATTCCTCTCACAAGCTTTGTGGGATTTTCTTTGGAGGGGGAAGGGAGCCAAAATGAAGCAGTAGCAATTTTGCTCACTCTTGAAATGCTATCTCAGGGTCTTACCTCAAAAAAGGTTAATTGTAACTTGATCCTTACCACAATTTGATCTAACAGGATGATGGAGTATGAGCTAGAATGGAGAAGGAATTAGTGAAGATTTAGCTAAGCTGTGTATATTCTAGACAGCAAGACCTGTTCCCCTATAAGCAGTTAAGTAATTAACCAGTGTAATTTCCTAATTATTGGTTTTCATCTCTCAAAACCAGTGGAGAACAGGTCAAGTCCCTGAAAACTGGCAGAGGTCAAATATAGTACCTGCTTTCAAGAAAATGGAAAAAGGAACTCTCAGGAAACCACAGGTTTCTCAGCCTAACTTTAAACAAGCTATAACTGGAAAGAATAAATTAAAGATTATAACATTTGTGAAAGACACTCTTTTGGTAGGCACTGGAAATACTATAGCACCACAATTAGAACTAGTGCTCTTGGTAAAAGAGGGAAATAATCTCGATTCAACATGGTCACATTCACTCAATTGAAAGAAAAAGAACTATATAGAGACAGGAGAAGCCAAATCTCCACATACCAAAAAGACAGCAGAAGTCTGGATGATCTGAAGGTGATATCCACACTAAATGAGAAGTGAGATGTTCTTGTAAGAAAGGAAATATTGTAAAATGTATTAGCAGTAACACTGCTGCTGACACACCAAACATCATTACTCTGTTGTACTCAGAGTTATTGGAGGTTTACCAGCCTACACTGAATCTGACTTAAGTACCATATTTTTAAATAAAAATCCCACTGGACAGGAACAGGAATAAATAGAAACCTATAAACACATAAGCTATGAGAAAAGTTTGGAGAAACCAAGTTTATTTCATTTACACAATTAAGGGGAGTATGATAACAGATTTTCAGTGTGTAAGAAGCTACTAAAAGCAGATGATAATCCATAACCCACTGAGGTTAAGGCACAAAAAATTGCTTTAATTTCCAACACAGGAGATTTAGGGTATCTTTCCAACCGTAAACCTAGGCAAGCACTAGAACAAATTGTAGCACCTCCATTAATTGGGGTTTTAAAGAAGATGTTAAATAAAACAGCTGTCAACTGTGTTGGGTACACTTGAACCAGCAGAGGTGAACTTACACCAAACATCCTTTTAGCTCCTTGCCAGCCCTATCCTTCCTCATCTCCTGAAATGCTGTAGTTGCAAAGTTTTGTAGTTGCATATACACCTTAATGTTAATTAAAAGCAAATGTACAAACAAACAACAACAAAGAAACCTGAACATGTGGATCTTAGCATTTCAAAGATCAGAGGTAAGTAAAACAAGTCAGTATAATTTTGCTGACTCTGATGATTCCAGATTCAGCTGTGTTTTAACAGAGGGACAGGAGTCAGACAAAGGAGTAAAGATGCTGAAGGTGGAGGAGGCAGAACTGGGGACTAAGCAATACCTTTTCTGTTACCTACTCTCTAAGAGTCTTCCCTCTATCTTTATCTCCTGGAAATGCTGGGAAGCTCTTTTTGTTTTGTTTTGTTTTTCTTGTCTCTGCTTTTGCAGAGAGTTCAGGAAGGGACCCTATGAAGTATATGAGCAAAAACTTGGTGGAGGTTGAAATGAGCACACAGAGGGATCTCTCTGAAGATCGTGGCCAGAATATCCATGTTCTTCAGTAACACACAATCTAAGGTTCAAGACAGAGGATCCCCAGAAAGGAGCTCAGAAGGTATGTAAAAGTAGCAACAGAGAAAAGCAAGAGAGTGTCATATGCAGCTTCCTCCCCAGCCCTGAGAGAACCCATTCCTCACACAGTGCTGTCCTATCACAGTGAACCTTGCAGGGACAAAAGTGGCAGATTCAGCAAACATTGGGGGGTACTTTAATACTGCGTCAGCTATCCTCAGGCACTCCTTTTTTCCTGTATGCTCAATTTTGCTGTGGATTTATTGATAAATAAATCAAGTCCCTGTTTTCTGTTTGCACACTGAGGGAAGCCACAGTTGAGTTGCAGAATTTCATAAAGACAGTCATCTAAGCATGTGAAATTCATGTTGGTCTTTGAATCTTCCTGCAAATAAGCAACTCTTACAGTACCTATGGAGTACCAGCTTTTCAACACTTAGTTTATAATCCATAGTCCTCTGCCTTTGTGCAAATTACTTCTATTTTGCCCTGAAAGGCAGCTCACACAGCCTGTGTGTTTGTGCCTTCCTGCATTAGCTAAATCTCCACTAAAGACATTCTTCTTTTCCATGTTCTAATGTGATGCCTGACATGCAATATTTGGACAGCTACTTGTTGTTGCTCATGACAGCTTGTCCATTGCTCCCACCTTTATGGTACAAGCTTTCAGGACACAGTTTTGAATTGTTGGCCCTCTGCAACAGCACAGGATCTCCATTTCACAAGTGACTTATCAGGGGTATCTGCTGATGTCTGGAGTTTAATCTCAGCTTTTCTGAAAGATGCTTTTTCATTTTGTAAACTCATGGTGTTGGTGTTCACTTCTATTCCATCATAGTTTTGTAAGTCCCACTCAGCAAGACAGCAAAGATAGAACCTATACTGTATTTTGCTTGCCCAGTTATACCATGGGAGATGTAGATTCTCTTCAGACAAGCTGTAAACAGTGGTTCCTACATATTAACGGTCTATTAAAAATACCTGTATTCCACAGCTGAGGGATGAAAAGAACAATATTGCCCTTCTTTTCTTCCCTGATGTATCTTGTCCTTAACTAAGAAAGATCCTTCCCAACCCTATCCATGCTGAGGCTCAGAGAGGCCCACCCTGACACAAGGCCAGCAGTCACTGCCCATGTCCTCTCTGCCCTGTGACAATTGCTTAGTGCTGGTGGCTGAGCATGCACAGGAGAGTCACAAGCTGTCTCAGTGATTAGACTGGCAGGAGGTGATAGCTCCAAGTCCTCCTAGAACCTCTTTTTTTTTGTCATGCCCTGCAGAGACAGTGTAACCATATTTAGTTTCCTAGCACAGCACCTTCTGGTGAGCTACTTACACATTAAAGTAATGCCCAAACCCTATAGTAGGTTACACCTGGGAAAAAGTCTGTTCCCTGGAGTTAAAAGGAAAGGCTCTTGGGTTTTCAGAAGAAATATTTTAGCAAGCTAAACAACCCCAAAGGAAGTGTTTTCTCCACAGTTCGGGCTGTTGATACTTTCGCCTGAACTAACCAACTCTGCTTTTCACTGTCATTTGTAATTAAAGTCAATAAATATTTTATATTAGTCTAAACTCAGGTTTTAAAATATTTAAATTAATTTGGGCTGGTGAATTAGATAGACAGGAACTCAAAACTGAGCTTGTCTAATCCTCTGTGCTGCTTTTTTCAGCTTCTAACTGCAGCCCAAACTCTCCCACTTTCTGTAAGATAAACCAACTTAAGATAATTTTACTTTTACCATATGAATGGTTTGATTCAGCTGGAAATGTTTTGTTTCTTGCAATTATTTCAGCTAACTGAAGCTGGGTTGACCAGGTCCCCTCTGGCATCCAGGCTTACAAAGTATGTATTTGGATGGGTAGGCACCACAGAGGATCTGCCTGAGCCTTGTAAAATCTCACAGTTAAAAGTGGGATTTATCTATAAAATGGGAATCTGGTGTGAAATATCCTGTAAACCTGTTCTGTGCTGTGCCCTATGCAGCACTCCCTCTATTCCCTAAACTCTGCTTCAGCAAAAAATAATCCAGTGAATTTGCAGATGTCTTTTCTCACACTGTGTATAGAGACCACATCAGGGCCTACCAAGGATGTTTCCAAAATATAATTTATCATAGACATGTTGTGGCAACTGCCAATGTGCCCCAGAAATGTGCTGAGTCCTCCAGTGACTACTTGCAGGAATAATCCCACAGACTGCATGCTCAAACTTAAGTTTTTATTTGGCATGTGAGATACATATAAAGGGAACTTCAAGAGCAGAACATTATTACTTACTAGTGTGATGGTTCATTTTAAAACAGGCTTGGGTAGTGTCTGTGGAAGATTTTGGATGGATTGAAATGATTCTGCAGGCTGTTCATCAGGAAATAACCAAGGCAACAGCTGAAATCTCTGAGAATTTTAGAAAGAGTAAATGAACCTGTTGAAAGTGTTATTACCATAGAAGACATTTTAGAGGCCCTGGGTGTAAAAGGTGAGAGAAAATATAATGCTTATCAAAGTTGTTTTTTAGGAAGTTTTCCTTCTCTTAGAAAGCTCAAGCAAGTTATTATATTTAATGACTATATACTAGTCTGAATTACAATCCAGAGACTGTCAGTCTTTTTCAACAAAATTGTTTCTTCATCTACCAGCTTGTGCAGTGAGTGGAACTGGCAGGAGAGGAAGACAAGAAGAAAACAATTGCAGAGGAAGGTACATTCCTGCAAGTTCCATTACCATTTATGGAGTTATTAACTTACTCTTTTTAATCATTAAGTGCAATGCAATATTTAAGAAATGTTTATGGTATGAAACTCAAAGATACTGAATAGTAAAGCACAACTTTCAGTTCTTTCAGTAGAGCTTAAACAGATGTGAGGCCAGTGTCTTGTGACACACACTTGGACCTCCTAGAAAAAGAGGAAAATTTGGGCAAACATATTCAGGATATTTTCCTTAAATCTATACCTTGCACTAGATTGTTACTTTGTGTATTATCCATAGACTGAAGGAAACTACAGGTTTCCTACTGTCCCACTTAAACCCTAGAAATAGGGCTTATTTCACACACAGTGACTAGATGGGAGCAGGGAATACTATGATTGATTTTTGCTGTGACAGAAGCCACCTGGTTCTCCTGGAGAAAGGACAGGGAGGAGGAAGCAGATTCCCTCTTAGCTGAGCTATTCATCTGTTTCTGCTCTCCTAAAGATTATCTAAGGCCATTTTTTTTCCATTTTGACTCTGGGGAAGTCATGCTTTGCATTCAAAGGAAGTTTGTTCCAGGCCTGTAATCATGGCATAAATAGACCTATGCAGGGCTTCCCTGAACCTGCATTCACTGAAAAATCCCATACCCAGCATGTCTGTGAGGAATCATTCAACCAGCTGACTAAGTGCATAAAGCATTTGAAAACACTAGCCTTATCTCCTCAAGAGTCGACAGCAAAATGTATGGCCATGTTGAAGTTTCTGGCACTTCTAGAAATAGTGCCTGCTGAGCAAATAAGGTCAGAGTGGGTGGGTGAAAATAGATCGTTCTCAAAATTTGGCACATAAAACTTTAAAAGTGCTTTATGAACAGAAATCATTCTCTCAGGTCTTGATCCTGCAAAAGCTCACGTGGGTAGACTTTTTCAAGCTCATAAATTTAAAGATCTGTTTATGTTTTTGCAGGGTGGGGTTTTAGGCTAAATAAAAGAGGGTGAAACATTAGCTGTAGGAGGTTTCACCTTCAAAGGAAGGTATCTGTGCCTTTCTGTTTATTAGTTTCCCTGTGAGTAACTCATTTTTTTCTTCTGCCCACCCTTTCAAAATTTAAGAAGCAGCTCCTCTAAGGCACTTGTTTTGATTTTTCCACTTAGGCATTCTAGGAACTTGCTTAAATCAGTTGACGTTTGTGTTAATAACATAAAATCTTAGTGATCTGAAATCGTCATATAATTAAGCACAATAATACAGCTCCCTACATGGAACTAAAGTAGTTCAGGGAAATTCTCAGTGGAAATAAGGATGACTCATTCCTCCAGCAATACAAACAATTAAGTATACATAAGCTATTGGTTCCCTATTGGAAAAAATGGGGACTTTTCTATAACAAAGGGCTTTCTCAATCTTCATGGAAAGATGATAAGGTATTTGCACCAGCTGAGACTGTTCAGGAGTATGTTTACCAATACCCAAGTTTATTCTCAAGAAAATAAGACCATACTGGTGGTAATTTTAAGCCTTACATATTTGTAAAATCACTATGCTGTCAGTCCTTTCTGATGCCCAAGTCTGTATGCTGTGCATTTAAGATTTTGGGATGAAAGACTGCAAAAAAATTCTACACTTCAGCATTTAGAACCAAACTAGAGTGGTGATTTGGGCAAAATCCAAATAATGAAAACATTCTAAGGAAAAAGCAGCCTAAGATGCTATGAAACTATTATCTTCCTGGGAGATGTATATAATTTCAAAATTCTACACCTTTCAGCTTCTTCCTCTGGTGTCAGCATGGCCCTTCCTTCACTTCATTTGTTATGGCTTGAATCTGAGGTCTAATCACAACCATACAATTGCGTCTCTTGTACTGGGTGACGAGCCCTGGAAGCAGCCACACAAACCCTGGGATGCATTTACATCACCTCTGCCACTTGGGTTTTTGCCTGCCCTGCTGACAGATTCCTGTTTGGAGAAACTCAGTGATTCCTAAGTTAAAACACCACCAGAGCTCTGTTCCAAATTAATCATGTATTGCACCCATCTCTGCTTCAGACCAAAGCTAATCAGCCAGTTTCCATGTTAAAGGCTACGTGGGGCATTATTATTCACAGATAGATGGCAGTGATATTGGCTAGCAGCACTGCCTGGTGCCCCAGAGCCCTGTTTTTCCCACCATCATGATTTGGAATCCCATATTATTTATCTGTCGTGTTATTACACCCTGTTTCCCACTGAAATCTCATACTCTTCTCAACAGCTGGGACCAAGGTTGAGAGAAGTTCTCCATAGGCTTCTGCCAACCGGAGCTCCTCTCTGCAGGGCAGCGTGAGGGGACAGACTGCACTGGGAGTCTTTCAGGTACTACAGGGATGGGACTAAATGATGACCAGAAGCAGGTACCTTTTTGTAACCTCTCCACTGCATGTGCTTATATCTAAGAAATACTCAGCTAGTAAAAACAGCAGCCTTAATAAACCAATGGTTTTATGAACACCATCACGTCATCTGTTCTTTCATCCTTTGGCTTTTTAGAGATCTCTTGCCTGGAAGCTCAGTGTCTATGAAGCATGCAGCTCAGCAGACATGGCTCTCTTGATAGATAACTTCATTACACGTGTGGCTCCTTGCTTACACAATACACCCAGTTACACTGCTTCTTTCCTAAGGAGTGAGATGGTCTTTCAAACTGATGCAAGATTTGATCCACTGTGTTTATAGCACATATTGGATGAACTCTAATTTGCAGGAAGTCTTTACAAGTGGAAAACCTTGCTAAAACACATATTATTGAATGGATAACTTGCTGTGCTTGGATCAATGAAGCTTATACTGTGGCTTAGGCCTAATCTTACAACAATTCAGCAATTGAATCCCCTTATGTTAGGCTACTGGCAATGTTGCAGGACACATTTTGTATCTACTGATTAACTGTGTTCACTTGGTGCAAAAAAACGAAAAAAAAAATCGATGAAAACACTTAAAAAACTAAAATAGAGAGGAAGAGATAGATGCATCAAAAAGCAAAAAGAAGAAACAGCCCTGTAGATTCTGTAAAGAAATGGCAGATTTCTCTGAATTAATGTCTTTTTCTTGGTGTCCTGGAATCATTCTTAGGTCATCACACTGAAAAAATATTTTTCAAGCATTTAGGACTTTAGCTCTTAAAATAGTAGCTCTGGACATGTGGTGGCTTTACGTATGACCATTTGCAAAAAATCCACCTGAAAGCCATTGGCCAGCAGACAGGAGTGGTCAAGCAGTGTTTCAAATGGGTTTACTGGGGACAAAAAAAGGGATAGAGGTGTCTTCTACAGCTTTCCTACACAGCAGTTGGCAGTGAGAGGAAAGAAGAGAACCTAATGGTTCTGCTAAGGGGAAAAGCCTTCAATTGTATCTCATGCCTTATTAGATATGGGGAACTAAATAGAGGCAATCTGAGAATAATTCAAAGGAAACAGGCAATATTGGTTTGGGCTGCTCAGGGGACTACTTGTTATGAAGATGAACCTGAGAATTCAATTCTCCCTGTTTAAGGATTTTGGAAATTATTTTTACTGTTGGATTCATCTCAAACAGGAAAAAATGTAGGCTTTCTAGCCTAGATTTTGATCTTTCAAAGGATTCCCAGGGTCTGTCACTGGGCTACTACTAAGTGGCTTCGTGCAGCTAGGTATACATCTTAGCATGTGTATTAATGCTTTTGAAAGGTGCTTAGCTGACAGTCTCAGAGGATGATTTCTGGGCACATTCTGCTTTCAAATATGTGCAAGCTACTCCCCTTGATAGCAGTGAGAGCTGTGTTATGAGAGATGCAGGCATCTGACATTTTACTCCTGTCTCTCCTCTGTCACTTTGACACTCTGGCAACCCTGAGCCTTCTTCTTTCTAAACTATAATTTTTAATTCTTGCATGATTTTTACATGATTGATTAAAGTGCGTCTACTGGAAGTCAGTGCTGGAACTGCAGATGTATGAATGTAGTTTGCATCATCATTTTAATCTTTTTCTTTAGACTAGCCTCAGCAATCTTTGATGAATTCTATAATTCTCCCCCAAATGCCTCTACAGAGTACATTATTCTGTATTTGTCTGTTTTCTTACATCTTGACCACAAGTCCCAGCTATTTTCTTCAGAAGAGCAAAAATCAATTTTGCCTGCATTTCTGAGAAACCAGAAGCCTTTCTTCTGATGCCATCAGACTGAAGCATTGTCTGCTCTACACTTTTCCAAATATTTACCCCACCTCTAACCCCTTCTACTCCCCCTGAATAGGGTTTGTCAATATTTATATCATCTGACAGTCATAAGATTAAATTATAGGTTTCTACTTTGGAGATTTCATTTCCTGAGGATCACAGAAAGGAACTGCAAGATGAGGTGGTCCCTCAAAAATTCCTATCATAAAGTTCTCTTATTTACACAAACAAAGTTGCAATTCACATTGTCTGTATTCCAAGCATCAGTTCCACAGATTATTTTACCACAACCCTAAACGACAACGGCAACAAGCTCTTCTTGTGCTGTACTGATGTTCTAATTTCTTTTCTATCTTAATTTAAGCTAAAAGTCTTCCCACTGTTCAATCTATTGCTTCTCTGCCAGGAAATCATCTTCTTCAAACATTGTATTTGTAACCTAAAAACACAGAAATCAGAAAGGAGCTTTTGGTTTCCAGAGTTATGCCCAATGGTTAGTAACTAGAGTTTGCAGTGCCATGTACTTTTTCCTAGAGTGGTACTGTGAGCAAGCAAGCAATTCCTGCTTTTCTGACACCCCAAGTGTAAATTATACTAAATGAGCAAAGATGCTAATGTGCTAAGAAGTTGGTCAGACATTAAATAAGGAGAAAATTAGTCCTCAGTTTCCTAAGAAATAAAGTTGCAGGTGAAGAAGATTAATAAAATCATGTGGATAAAATGAAAAGTAAAAATATTTCGCATTTTCAATAAAGTGCTGCTGGAGGGTCTCCAGCAGCATATACAGAGTTGTTAATCCATATATTTTAGAATCCTGGACTTCAGTTGTTTTGACACAAAAATAATGAAATAATATAAATTGATTTCACAGCATATCTTTTTGCCTTGGTGTCAGCTGTCTGAAGTCTTTAATTTTGACCAAGGTACTACCTCTCATTATTTGTAGGTTAGTTCAGGTTCACTTCTTATCATGGAGCTAATGGATTCATTTAAACTGCAACGCAGAGGGAGCTGGACAGGTGAGCCTGGCAGCCACCCCTGGCAGAGATCTGTGTTGTGGGTACAACTCAACAGCTCTCCTGTAATTTGATTTTGAATATTGTCAAAGCCCATTCTTTGAAACAGATTTATGCCTCATATACTTAGTTATTAAACTCTGATTAATAATGACTTCTTTATCAGCAAGTGAATCTACATATACACGAAATAGTTTCTACATTAAACAATGGTGGCATGAACATGATTATGTAAGTGCATGTGTCCTTCCTTCAGTGCATAACAGGTAATTTTTATTGTGTTTAACTGCAACAGACACATGTTTATTAATTGGTTGTAAATTCCCTTAGTACAGAACTTCTCAATTATTATTAATTGTCCTTATTCTCAAAGAGACAAGCCCATTAGGCCCCAGAGTGCTGTCTCATTACCACTGTACATCTGCGCATGGATTGAAGCCGAGCAATGACTCAGCAGGTGCCGGCAGCCTCGGCTTCTCCTCCATAGGCATGTTTAGAACAAAAAAGCCAACAATCAAAAGGTAAAAGGGTAACAGAAGGTTTCCTCTGGGGTAGCATCCAAACCCGAAACCACATCAGTGGTGGGGTCTTCCTCCTCTAGTTCCCAGGCAGCTGTTTTAGGGATCTTGGTCCATGTGTGGACATTTTACATCACTGAGTTGTGCTGGGGGGTAGCTGGGCTGCAGCCCCTCTTCCTGCTGCCGGGGACTGCCCTGGTGCAGAAGGGAAAGGGTGCTTGTCCCTCCTGTGGACATATGACTTGTTTGGTGTAGACAGGGAAATACTATTGCTCAGGTGTCCTAATTTCAGATTAGGACAGATGTCCTAATTAATGAATCTGGACAGATGTCCACATTTCAGCCATGCTGTGGCACGGGGGTGTGGCAGATTTGGTCCCATTTCTCTGTGCAGTAGGTAGGAAGTGCTGAAGTGATGTTGAAGTTGTGGCCTTTTCACCCTGTCCAGGAAGTTTTCTGCCATTGAGCATGAAGGTTATGATCAGCTGCAGTTCTGCTGCAGATCATGCACGTGTTTATTTGTAGGGGTCCCTACCATGTTCATCCACCAGCTGTTGACATAGGTTGACACCAATTCCTTCTAGTTTCTCAGAACTGTACTCTGGGTTTAGCAAAATCTTAGCCTTTAATCTCGGAGATGATAGTTTTCAGAAAGTGCTTCATAAGCAAGAGACACTCAAGAATTTTTTGAATTAAGTTTAAGTGATTTCATACAATTCTCACCTTTCAACCATTGCTTTCAACTTTGCCTTTTATTCTTCTGAATTGCTCCTTGTCATGTTCAGGTTCAGAAAACATTACAAGTAACCTTTTCCTAATGTTACATGATATGAGGAGAGTTGTCTGCCAGGGTAATGGAAGCCTTTAATTTGAAGGGTGGGGGGAAGTTATTAGCTGACTATTAAAAAGGAAAGATATTATGCCTAGAGGCAAGGTCTCCGGACTGGGACTCAGGGATTGGCTTCCTGTCTCCACTGTCTGAATTTCTTTCTACTCTGTTCTCACTTTTAAGCTTTCTACATCTCATCTACTTAGGCATTCCTTAGGGTAGGGGCTCTATGTACCCTGCATCAGTGCAGTGCCTAAAACTATGGGGCCCCGAATTTTAGCTGGAACGTCTGGATACTTTTAAAATTGCAAAAAATCCCTGAAATAGTAATAATCACTGGTAGAAACTAGTTCTGGATTTTGCTTCTAGCTCTTGTCAATGGGCTACTGTAAGAAACAGGGAAGCCACATAGCCTCTCTGATCCAGAGTCACTGCTAAAGTCACTCTGCTCACCACCTTAGCCTTTTACCACTGTCTGAAGTTGGTTCTTTATATGTTTATGCACCAGTGAAGTGTATGCTGAAACTCTCATCTACCTCCTAGGGGTGTCATTAAGTTTAATACATTAATATTTATCAGGATTTTATATAGTTGGATGAAAGTAACTATAGGTAATGTTCTGCATTAATGGCAAGGCTTTACATTAATAAAGCACTATGGAAAGAGGGCCTTGCATACAAGATACAGCCTCTCTAGAGGCAGCATGAGCCAAAGGGGCATCCAGGGATCTTATCTTGAAGCTGAACAAGACAGGAATGTGCTGGTGAGCAAGGCTGACCATGGTGGGCGTTGTGCTTGCCACCCAAAACTAGAAGTCCTTGCCAGCCGCAGAGCTGCGATCCTGCAGCCACCGCGCTTCTGCTGCAGGAAGGCTGAGGAGGTTTAATCGCTCCAGTTTTAGAATTGGGTAATTATAGCTGGTCAAAGTGTTTCAGCACTGAAATAATAATTAACCATGTAGTGCACTGGTTCTACTGACAGCCTTACTGCTGGTCTTTGCAAAGTTGATTCCCTCCTTCTCTATTAATATGCATTTGCAACAAAATCTATCCCACTGACCTTCAGTCTTAATGACCATTTGGGTACAGGAGAAGACACAAGTCAGAACCCCAGAGGTTAAATGCATCTAAGTGCACAGCAAAAAATACCTTTCGGTCTGAGAACTAATTTCAGTTAACTTTGAAAAAAAGAGAAATCATCACATGAGATGATTTTTAAATGCCACAATCATCCATTTAGAAAACTTATTTAAATGATTTTGCATTTCTGAATTTCTAGTCTATTCACTTTATAAAAACTTCTAGTGAAAACCACAAAGTACAGACACTAGTTATGTGATAGGATTTATTTACATTTCAGATTTAAAAAATTCTCCTGGACACCACTCTGTAATTACAAGTCCCTGTGAAGAAATTCCTAGTGTAAATCAAGAGTCCAGTTCATTGAGGACTGAAAGATGTAGCAGAAACAGTGGGCAGATGTGGAGCTATGATTTTGATTATGTGCTTTGCAAGAACAAAAAGAGAAACAGAAGAAGGCAGAGTTAATGAAGCTACCTGGATGTTTGGGACACAGGATACTGATAAGATGCTTGTGGTGGACTCATAGTTCAGTTCAATTAGATTAAATACCTGGAACTTCAAAGCAATTGTGAGGCAAGTAACAATCACGTATTGGCTGTGTGCCAACAGGAAGTGTTTGGAAAGCACAGAAAGATCAAGTTGGGAATTTTTCTGCCAGTGGAATCTATTCACTCAACAGTGTCATCTGTGGTTAATAGGAGAAGGAGGCTGCTCTGTAGGAGGTGACATATTAGAGAAGTCAGAATTTGATGGTTTGTATCATTTGAAGTTTTATATTTTCATTTATTCTGTTCTGATTCAGGTGAGTCTGGCTGGCTAGGAAGAAATCCTCCACAAGAAACATTTTGCAGCAGTGACTAGGTCTTCTGCATTACTTAAAATTCTTTCAACAACAAGCAAGGCCAGAGATACAATTTTAAAGAACATTTGTTGTTCAGAGACTCCAAGTGCTCCTAACCCTGACAATGAAATAAGGGCTACAGAATTAAAATGTGATATGCAAATACCTTTATAGAGAATTTGCACAAGATACACCTCAGTGTTGCACATAGCAGTTCTGATTGCAAAAAAAAATACTCATTTGGAAAAGGAGAACAGAAAATATCACTATATTAATTTCATTGTTCTATTGAGGAAAAATAACCTTTTTAATGAAAGTGAATTGACTAATTTGAAGATGTCTGGAAGCTGTTTCTGGAAAATCTGAAGGTGAGGGGTAAAATGTGTAGTTTATAGGAAACATGGCAAATAGTATCTTCTCTGATGATTGGCTGGAAGCATCTGACATAAAACATCTGTCTCTTAATGATTTTTTTTCCTCAAAATAATGATTGCAAGGTGCTTCAGGAAATATTTAAGTCTAATTTAGCTTTATTACTAGTGGTTTAGGTTAATGAAAAGCAATCCCCATGCAGCTGCACATTGCCTGCTGGGTTTTTTTACTATGCATCTCATGACATAAACCACAGGAATATTAAAAAAATACATGCTACCTGGTCATAATGCAGTTACAGGTTGGGAGAGCAGTGTTAGCATAGGACAGTCTGGCTACCTGCTCCAGCACTCCTCTCTCATGTCTGTGCCATTAGCAGCAGAAACTAAGTGCTATTATTTGTGATGCATTATCTGTGTTCTTCATTTAATAAGGCAAGAAAGAAAAAATAAGTGAAACATCCCAATTAAGATGCTGGAGCACTGGAGAGAGTTTTCCCACCATAAGTCCTTCCTAATGGTGATTTTTTTCCTTGAAATACTGTGAACTGCATAATGTCTCTGCACTTTTCCAAGAACACCACCAAAGGTATCTGTAATGCAAAGGAACAGACATTGATATGGTAATCAAATGTAAATGTCATAGTAGGTTACCTGATATTATGTATTTTACAACACAATTACATTCCCATTAAATTAATACAGGAATCTTGCATTAGCAAGTCACACTTTGTAGCAAATGCCTACTAAGTGGTTGTCTGTTACACTGCAGAAAAATGCAAATCTCGACTGATGTTGGAACAGACAAATAATAATATTCTACTTGATCTAATTCTCAGTAGTTTGTGAGTTTATCTTTTCCTTATCTAATGTCTGGGTTTATAGCCTGGGTACCTCATACACTGACCTGTTTCAGTATGTGATTGTAAAAAAAACCAACCAACCAAACCTAATCACGGGGAGAATGGGTATGTTTTTATGTCCAAAGGGGAAAAGTTCACATGATTTATGTTTCTAATACCATACCTTCTTTATCTTCAGCACACACCTCTAACTTCAAAACTTAAGTGGCTTCCTGAGTTAGGATTTTGTGTTGAAAATTTAAAAGTGGAACAACCTATTGTTCTGTCTACAGTTTTGAGTCTATCTTTTGGCATGCTCCCTACATTAATGATTGGCTTCTTCGAGGTGTAAATGTAGAGCTATGGGCATTTGGCAGCAAATACGCCAGCTACAAAGGACTGAAACCTCATCTTACTTTTCTCTTACTGCATCAAGGGAAATCCCTACTTTCAGCTTCCTGACTTGTGAGGAGACATGAAGAAAGTCCTGTACCCTGATGAAAACTCCATAAGGAATTGCATTCTAAAGATTGCCTCTAAGAAGTGGTGTCCTTTTCCCAGAATTCTCCAGGACAAATTGGTTGTTTGTTTAAACTCATTATGTCTGACTGGGCCCTTTGATATACTGGGAGACGTTCTCACTGTCTAACCTTAAATGCTTTCATGAGACACATTGGATGTTTTCACCTTTTCCAGTGAATGAAAAGAGACTGCTGAAAGTCATAGAGGCCACTGCAAAATAAAAACGATGAAATGGAAAGTTGGGGTCATTTCCTTGGCCATGGTAGCTCAGAATAACTTACAAAGTCAATACTGCGACACTTAGTTACTCTGAGTACAAAAAAATTGGTCCATATTTTCATCAGCCTTTCCAGGCAACAGAACCTTTGTCACCTACAATAGCCCTCATGGTGGCATGCAACAGAATTAACTATGGCCATGAAAACAGCACAGATCAATCACTGAAGCAGAAAGCCTTGTTACTTACAGAGACAGACTTACATTAAGTGTGCACAAATCATAGGCTGAGTCAGAGGAGCCTTTCCTACAGTGACTGTCAAAGGCAATGAAACAAAGTATTTGTGTTGATTCAGTTCTCATCATACATATTAATGCATCCAAGTTATCTTTTTATTCCTTTCTACAACCACAAATCTGAGCTCAGTCCTTAATCTCACAATTTGGCCTCAAACTTAGAAAAAACCAAATTTGGTCAGGTAGCATTTGCAGCTGGCTGCAACTTAATTCATTTCTGCTTGATTTGACGGTGCTCACTTAAATCTTCTGTACCAGGATGGATTGCATCTCAGTGAAAAGGGCCAAACCAAAATGGTATTTGGATGAAGTATAAAGCTCTAGACTCTAACCTGAGCACATCCCTAAGACTCAATGACCTCATCATCCAGCCATCGCTAAATTGAAGATGAAGAGTGTAGGAGACCGTGTGCCTCACATGCAAATGTGGTTTATTTGGGATATGCTAACTTTGGCTATTTTTCATTACTGTTTGCACACGCAAGGAAAGTAAGATGAATTTATACAGATTCTCTGTGGGTGTAGGAATTGCACACTCATGTAATAAAGGAAACCATACACATTAAAATTCAGTTTTCTTGGAATTTAACCATATTCATCTCTGTGAAATATACAGCATTTTCACATCTCTATAAAAATATTTTTTCTTCCAAGTACAAAAAATAATCAATCCTTGTCACAAGTTGATCTTAAGAGATCCATTATATGCATTAAATAGTAACAAAATGCATAAGTTACATGAAAAACTCTGTGGTGATGTCCTCGTATGCCAAAGACTGAATGTATGTAAAGTCTAAGTTGAATATTTTTATGAATCAGGGAGAAATTTTAATGTCTGCTCTGGAGCTGAAAAGAATTGGAAGAAAAAAAAATCTCCTGTATGCTGAGAAAGAAGTGAAACAGAGCAAATTTGAAAGCTGCCTCATGCAGTAAGTAATGCTGTGATCTACAACTTAAGAGCATCTTCAGAAAGAATCAAGTCAAAACAAAGATTATCAAAGAATCATCAGCAAGAATATAATTTTATGAGCCTCCTTCCATGATTAGACAAAGAGAAATAAACTTGTAAGTAGGAGGCTCAGACATTAAATAGAATAATTCTTCTTGTATTTCCACATGTAATCAAATGGAGAAGCAAGTTAACTCAAGATATTCTTGCTTCTTTTTCCCTTTGTCTGTCTTTCTGATGAGAAAATGACAAATTTACAAGCGACAAAAAGCTATAATTCACAAGTTATTCCTCCATTCAGTGTCAGAACTGATAAACTGTGTTTATTTATGTTGGTATTGTGATCATCTGTAACAGGGATTGTGAGCAAGGTCTGGATCTGTGAACAGACACAAAGGACCTCCATTTAAAGATATGAGAACATATCAAGAATGACTGCAAAAAGGATAAAATATATGTACAAATGGTAATTCATGAAAAGCAACATTCAGTGATGACAAAAGTATTGTCACTACTGTGGCAGTGAACATTGCAGCTCTCATCCTTCTTCACATACTGTTTTTAACCCAACCTTAGTTCCAAGTGTCACTGATCAAATGTTATAAGGTGACACTGGAATATTTCAGATATCTTTTCCAACTGTTTGTTGGAGGTTGTTTGTTTGGTTTTTTGTTTTTAAATGTATGTGTGTTAAACCATCCTTAACTCTTGCTAGCAAAGAGCTTGTGTTTTTTCTATTCCTGTGTGAAAGCCTAGCCCTCTTTTTTATACAAGCACATGCAGTTTCAGTCATTATATTACACCTAGAGATTCCTATTTTTGTTTAACACTTTATTTATATTTAACCATTTGCTATATCTAGATATTGTAAGTCAAAAGAAGCATTTACATGATAAGGAGGATGCTGTTATTTCAACCTGATTGACCTTGTTACAGCTCATCTTTCTATTTCTTAACTAAAAGGATGCAATTTCGTTTTTAAAAAGCACCTAAAGATGATGAAATTCTGAGCCAAAAAGAAACTAAACCTCTTCAGTATCTTATTTATAAAGAAATCTCTTAGAATATTCCAATGTCAAAGGTCATTGATTTAATGCCTCTGACTAATTATAAATAAATTGGAAAGCAGAATGTTTCTTACCCTCATTAATATTTTCCACAGGGAGAAAGGTCTGTGACTTGGGCAAAACAAGAAAGGTCATAAATGTAGAGCACCATTCTTTGTCTCTTTTGAGGATCTACCAAAGACCACAGAGATGCAATGTATGTAAGAATATGCTTAAATGTCCCCTATCAGGAAAGCTCATCAGCACATTCTTCTGTTTGTTTGGAGATTTAGATATCTTTTTAATATGCTTGGTTGAACTGAGAAATGTTTCTCAATTCAAGGAAGGAGCATAATTTGTACTGCAAATGCCAACTTATTCATAAAAAGGAATCTTAGCATTATTTGTTGACTTCATTTTGCAGGAATGAAAACCAGACCATTTAGATGTATTTGCAAAATGCTTCTTTGCCACTGGTGCTTTGCAGAGACAACTCTCATTGGTGTTTCCTTTCCAGAGTCTGATAACTGCAAATAGTCCATCTTTAATGGGTAGTCCTCCAGTCACTCTATTCATCCGAGTAACCCTATCTATATACAGAGTAGGTTTTGAAAAGCAGCTGTCAGGCTTCTATCAAAATGGTAAAGGAGATCAGCATTCCAAGAATATGCTACAACTGGTTTATCTAATCCAGCCAAGCCCATCAGTGTTCAGTAGGTGATGCTGTGAAGGTGTTACAGATATTGTTACTAATTCACTTGTTAGAGTTCTATTACTTTTGCGTAATTTCATAAGCAGTTTACAAAAAGTCGTGCAAGATGTTAATTCAAGCATTGCACTTGCAGTTTGAAATTAAACTCAGCAGAGTAGATATGTGTTAATAATACCATTACCAATGCCAACTAACGACAACAAACGTAATGTTACTTGGCATATGATATTACAGATCTGAGAGAAAGCCCTTAGAAATCCATGGCAATAAGTCTGTCCACTGACACCACTCAGCTTCTTAAATAACAAATGTGGGTCATTCTGGAAGGTTTTGCCTGTTTCCTCCTGGAAAAATGCATTTGAAGTACTTTTAATTTTTTCCCCAAGACTCAATTTAAAATGAGTGCAAGAGGTAGGACTTTTTGCTGAGTATCTGCTTGATCTTGGATGACTTTAGATTTAATTACTTATTTCATTAGTTGACACTGCTCTGAATGGCAGTAATTATGAAACTATCAATCATTGTTTATAATCCAGCTTCAAGTATTTGTCTGCAAATAGTTAAGAGGCAAGATGGATGACAAAAGATGGAGAAGAAGACCATGTGGCAGGTAATGCCACATAGTAGAGCCTGTTGTTTGCAACAAGAGCTTCCACTGCATGGCCCATTCCTCAGGCTCTACACAGCAGTGATTTTCTGCAAGACAGAAGCTATGACCTTTGCAGAAGTGCTGCTCATAGACAAGATGAGAGCTTTGGAGCATCATACCTTTATTTCCAGCACAGGGACACCTTGTCAGCTACTGTCACTAAATATCACTGAATGACACTGAATGACACTGAATGACGTCTAATTCATCCTTGCCACTAGATGACAGCACAGCAACACACATCTATAAAGTAACCAGCATTTTGCTACTGGTTAAGAATTCCTGGAGGAACAGGTTTCAGGAATGTTAGGACTAGCTCCATGGCAAGAAGAGATTACATGAAATTTTTATGTCTTTGGACTTTCTGAAGTCTTTGGACTTCCCCATCCAACATGAACGTCCAGAAGAAACTTGCATAACTTCTGTTCTGCTGAGCAGGACTAAAAGCCTCACATGCAACTGGATGCTTTGCATCTGGATGGTTTCCTTGTGTTTGCACAGATAAAAACAAAAAGAATGAGTGTTGTTCCTGGCTACTCTCAGTGCCAAAACACAAACATCCCTCCTAAAACCCAATGCCTAAGGAAGGTATTTGGTAGGAGAAGAAATTATGCACCTACTTTTGAGCTGTAGCAGCTTACGAAGCTTTAGTTTCATAAGCCTTTTCTCAATGCTGATCTGGTGACTCCAGCAACACAGTAGCCTTACAGTCTACTTTCATGAAAGACTAGAGAACTTTGGTACCTATGGATGCTTTTGATTGGAAACCACCAGTAATTCTGCCATTATTCCATACACACTTCTTGATACACTTAGCACCACTGATAAAATACTTGACCTCTGTCAGTTGTTCTAAAGACAAACAAAGATGATTAAGAGAAAATGGGTTCAGTTTAATGAATATTAAATCTGGAGAATTTACCTGAAAAAAAGCTCTGTCCACCTCCCCTTTTTCCCTACCATAAGTTAACTACTCTTCCAAAGCAAGCAACTGTATTTTCTGACAAGGGAAAGGAGAGAGGTACCACACAAACAGGTCCCTTCTCCAAGCTGCTATAATCCAGCCCAGGTGCTGTGTGCTCAGTGCAGTGAGGTGGACTATAGTATTACTGAGGTCCTTTCCAATTCAATTTTTCTTTCTTAAGTCATTGCAGTCCCTGATTTTCATTTCATACAATATTCAGCTTTGTTAACCCCTTACTTCCAAAGGAGGAAGATTAAGTTGTAAATTAATATTCCAATGACACAAGATAGGGCTCTACACTAGACTGTGATGACAAGAGTCTCTCATGGTGGAATAATCTAGAATTAACTGTTCCTTCAAATGAAGTCTTGGATTGATCTCCAACACTTCTGCATGCACCCTACCCTCAAAATATTCTGGGATCACTCCTAGTCACCTTCTTTCCCAGAAAATTTATTTTCCCAGAAATTTCTGAACCTGAGTAATTTTTTCACTGGTCAAAAAATGTGGTACATTCCTGTGAAAATTTTTTCCTTTTGATAAATCCAGGAAAACACTGACACTTCTAAATCTTTTCCAATCAACTCCTGGGAAGAGCTTCCATAGTTTCCAGTGTGGGGAAAAAAACAACTATGGATTTACTTTGAATGTAGTTTAAAAGCTCAATAAAAAGATATTTGTCCTCGTCATATGTCCTTTCTTAAAGGCTTACCTGCCTAAAACTCAATGAAAATAGTGTTTTCTCCTGCTTACCTCTACTTTCAGCCCATGTCCCTAATAATTAGTGCTACTGCACGTGTATGTATTCACCACATACAGGTTGTGACACAACAGGGCTGTAATATATTAGCAATTTGTGACCAATTCTTAAGCATGTTTACGACTTCTGCTTTCTTTCAAAGGGAAGGAAAAATTACAGCCCACTGAGAAAAGGAGGAGGGAGTAGTTGTGTGTGGGCAGAGCATAAGTATATTCCAGGATTTTCTGGCTTTTTCTTTCATCTGTTTCTTTCTACTTGATAATACAGCTGGTAGATACCATACAGGGAGTACTTTATCATTGGAAAAAAATGTGTAGGAGGGAAAAAAACCCAAGCATGCCATTAATTGCTTATAAATATATGCTCTCAACCTTAGCAATCAGCCTTCAGGATTTCTAACCTCTAAGTTCTGTTCAATTCCTTCATTTGAATAAAATTATCAACCTGTATCTTTTCTAGTGTGATTAAACACATTGCTTGCAGACAGGTTATGATTGAATAGGAAATATTTGCATTTTTTGAAAGACCCAGGCTGTGTTTCTTTGTAGGTGTGTCTATGTGTATACATGCACCCATATAAACTTACACACATGTACACACACACTCCCATTCATGTCTATATACAAATGGAGGGAGTGAGGAGCAGGAAAAGAGCAAGGGAAAGAAAAGCCAAAGCTAAGCTAGATGGAGTCACCTAGATGTCAAGGTGAGATTTTTCAAGCTTCTGCATCCATCTGCATCCACTGTGACTTTCAAAAGAATTCAGTACTGGATTTCTCAGGAAAGTTTAACACCCGAGATGCTGAGCCTTTCTCACTCTTGCAACCACATAGCTTAAGGAGCTCAACTGGAGGTTGTTATTTCTTACCTAAAAGAGCAGTATTTTAAAAGCAAGTAGGAAGAAAAAAGAAACTCCTTCAGCCTGCTGCAAGCTTTTTCTTTAGACAGTCATGCCTTGCATACAAACGGTTGCACCTGCAAACACTGTTGGCGCATTTATGCAGGCCTGTTGAAAAGCTGGTGATAAAAGTAACTTTCCCTAAAGCCATGGCTATAAAAAAAAATTTCCTTACCAAAATATTTTGTGCTTTTAAATCTGTTTTCCTTACTTATTATTTACTGTCATTCCTTCTCCCGCCTCCAGAGCACCAAGCAACCAATACAGCTGTGCTTGCAGAGACACATAAACATTCTCCCACGTTATGATCTATCACTGTAATGTGTTTAGATATTGCAATAATAAGTGAGAAAATTAAGTGCCCATAATGCAACCTATCACTACACAGTAGGATGAAACACACAAGTGGTGGCAGAAAGGGAACTATCTCACATCTACTAAATGGCAATCGAGGCTGAGGTGAGCACTTTTACTGATCATCTGCCTGCCTGTGGCAACTGAGTCTGAACTTTATTTTTCCACCACTTGGATAGTTTAACACTGATACTACAACATTGTGGAATTATGGCCAACTGACATTGGTAAAAGAGAGGGGAAAATTAAGCTTCCTCTGAGTGCACATCACCCAACTGATCATTTTCCCTTGTGGTCTTAATTTTTTATCTGCCTGTGGCCAGTTAAATAGGGAGATCTTTGTCCTTCTAGGGCAGGAGGCTAAATATGATGTTGCTGTTCATCTTCCAGTTACAGCTGTCATCCAGCTTCAGCAGCTACATTGTCAGTTATGGTCCCATAGGGCCAAAATGCAGAGAAATTCCATGTTATCATTTTCACTTGCAGTCTTCTATCATGAGAATCAGGAGTTTATCATGTTAATAAGATTATGATAAGACGGTTATCAAGGCATGACAAATTTAATGTCATGGGACCAATGCTATTAGACAGTACAGCTTTTCTACTCAGTAGAGAGTCTTGCAGTATAAATAGGCAAGACAGCCAAAAGACAGGAAAATACAGAGTCATCATTCTAGATAGACAGACCTTCTGGATCTCCGTGAGATTAAATGATGTGCCCAAAACCACACAAATTGTCTATGGCAGTGCCAATTTTCTGTATTTCATACAGTCTTTTGTAAACCTCTGTGCTACCCAGTCAAGAGGTTTTCAATTTGCCTTTTGACCTCTTCCATACCATAACATCAGTACATTAATATTATAGAAAATGCAATTTAAAATAGTATACACAAGCATTGTAATTCTTTTGGCCTAATTCTTCACAGGACAAGCTCCTCTTTGATTCCTATGCAGAGAAATAATATTTAAATGTTCTCTCATTTGAGACTAGTTCTCAGAATTTTTTTAGTCTCAGCAAGGTTCAATCCTTAAACAAGGACCAGGTGAATTTCCACAGCTTTCTTTCATATACACTCTATGCTCCATTTCCCCCCTGTTTTTTTTACTAACCTGGAACTACTGCAGTTTTAACTGAAGAATGAACATTTTTTTAAAATGGAATTTGCCAGCTGAGATGCATACCTTCATGTAAATATGGCTAATTTTAAGGTCAAACTGACACTTATGGTCAGAATTTTTCTCCCTCCATTATGGACAACTGGACGCCTATTGGACACTTGGTTTCTAGCCTTTGGTCTGAAAGCAACAAGATGACTCTCAGGCAGCCCATATCACATATACTAATAATTTACAGGAAATAAAATTTTCTGCATGCTGTATGTGAAATATCATTACTAACATGATGCTTAATTTAATCTCAGTAAGTAGTACAGGTTTATCCAGCTTAGTGATCATGTCTCTTTTGGATCAGCAAAAAAGCTAGCTTTCAACAGAAAAAATTGTGTCTTAGGAAGTTTGATGGCTTTTACAATACTTCCCAAACTTGGAAAATACTTTGCAGCCTCATTTCCTGGTTTAGCTCTCTCACAATTTTGTCCCTCTGGGCTGGACCACAGTGGTGGTTCACCACTTTACTCCCTAAGCAATCATTAATGCAGTCCTTCTTAGGAAGTCACTTAGCTGGCTGGAAGGACAGAGAAAACATGTACTAAATATCAGCTGAAATGTAAATGTCATTTTTGTAAATGTTGGCTTTTCTGAATTTAAAACCATTCTGTCTGCTCTGGGGTGAAAGTCTAGGCACATCATACACAGCACTGTGATTGACTCAATGTCCTGTCAACAATAAAAATATATGAAAAGTGTTAATTAAATAAAAACCTATTAAACTTTTCTAGTTTCTTGGAAAAAACAGCACTGGTATTCCTCTAGTGAGAATGAATCCTTAAAGTATCATTTTGGTCTTGAAACCAAGAACAACAGATTATATTTAGAGAAATACCTTCAGTAAGTACTGTGCTTCAGGAAGACTCACACTCTCCTAATAGTTTATTTTTGTCAGATGTTTTTAGGAAGCAAAGTCCCTTTGGCTCAATTGAATTTTCTCTTAGCACATAGTTCCATCTCCAGGTAAGTCTTTGGAGCAGATCACTATAATAATGTTTATTCTTGTCAGTTCTTCAGACAACTGCTTCAGGTACTTTTTGGGAACTGTAAAATAGAACTCCTTTATGGTGAAAAGATTTTGGGTTTTTTTCAGGACATTCCCAGGAGAACTGGATCATTCAGCTGTCAGTTTCTGTTAGGTAAGCAGCACATCTTGGACCTTAGTGCAGAAGTCTCTCATTGCTACCACTACATATAGCACAATGCAAGCAATTTATACTTCCCATTTATGTTAATAGTGATTTATTAAAAATTAATCAGAACAACTGAAACTGGCAGAATCCCTCAGAATCCCTAAATAATTAATAACTCTTCTGCAAAGGTGACCTAGGCTCAGCATGGAATACCTATTTTCTCGCTTACCACTGGAGTTTCTTTTTCCCTAGCAGAGTAAATAACTGGTCTCCCCATGCCAGTGCCAGGTAAGAACTAGGTAACTTTCAAAGCTCTGTTGTTGAATAAGATGCTGCCTAATGTAAATTATAGTAAATATCAAGGAGAGAAAAAGTTATTTCTTAATCTCCACCTTTTTCTGGCATTTCCCCCCCTCAGAACTTTACAGGCTGGCTCTCTACTCCAGACCTCTTTTAACAAAATACAGCCAGAAGTGGTGGTGTTGCCACTGCCTTTTGTCTGTGTGATTGTCCATCGAACTGTGACAGTGATCAAGAGTTAGAGCATGAAGGATATGAAAAATACAGGCTTAAATCTATTTTGAGGTCCACCAGAGTTTAAGACACATCTTCAACCTTCCAGAAATATTTTTTTTTCAGCAGCTTGGTTGATTTAAGAGTTGCTCTTAGTTTTCATTGTAGTCTTTTCCATTCGACATGATCTATCTGAAGTAACATACTTACTTTAAAAATCTAAACAGTCATTGGAGAAAGAACCTAGGACTCCTTACCTCCCAAATTGAGATGGATTTTAATTGCACTCATTATTTTTACCTCTCTCTCTATCTCCAAATATATTGAATTTTCAATTAATATTAATTTTTTCCATGCAAAGTGCCACAAGCTCAAGAGATGAGTATTCTCTCTTAGAACAATCAATAACTGGCTTTTGAGCATGACATGACAGAATTTGCAGGGCCAAGCCCCACTCAGGAAAAAAGAAAACTCAATATGAATCTGTCATGTCTTCAATCTGTCCATTCAAACATTTCAAAACATTTGAGACAGACTCTGAACTGTTCAGCACTAGCAACAGGCATTTCTGATCTTGATCAGTTACTACTTGGCTGTTTATGATCATGGTCAATTACTGGTGGACAAGTTTTATATTTATATACTTCATGTGGCTACTGAAGAGTGAATCTGAGGATTAAATGTGGTGTGACTGTCTGAAGTCACAGTTACATATCTAAGTTCAGTATAAGAGCTTTAGAAGATCTCATTCTCACTGAGTTTTTACCAGGTTAATAAGTAAGGCTGCAAAAGGTATAATTCTGGGCTTTTCATACTCTCATATACGAGTAACTTCAATTTCAATCATAGTAGCTAACTAAAGAGGGGCACATTTTTTTCAGTTCTGTAGAATGGGAACTATAAATTTACATTTAAATATTTTATATTAGGATTAGACCAATGACTGGAAAAATACAATCATTTTAATGAACAATGAAGGTCTGGAATTGGTTACAACTAACTATACAAACCAACACTTTCTTTTAGAGCTGTGCACATGAAATAATTCATGCAACTGGGATTCTAAGGCATTGATCAGCAAATCTAGTCCTTCAGTGTTTTACCTTTTTTCATTCCATAAAACATAAGTATCCATAGTCCTTCACAGTCATTTTAAAAAGGACCATTAAAGTGTATTCCTTCTCCCAAGAGGTATGAATTACTAATTCTGTTGGTTTGCCAGGACAGTAATTGTGAAGTAACTCAGCAAGTGCTAATTTGAATGTGCCACAATGATCAGAGTATTTTTGGACTGCAAGACAAATCAGTCTTAACAGCATATGTTCATTTCCATGGTCTCAAAAATTCTATAAGGATGCAATACATATTTTCTTACCAACTTCATTACAATCAGTGAACATATTAAATTTGTTAGCATGGGAAATGATTGTACAAAATAATCTCTTGAGCTGAAGGATGTTGTAAAGAGACAAAAAGAGGCCAACAGTGGCCTTTTAGCATTCAAACTTGAAGACTGCCTTAGAACCTGTTTACTTCAACACAGAAAGAGCCTATTTGCTTACCAGAGGAAAAGAACTCTTGTTTGTTCCTCAGAAAACCTGATTTTATATGCTTTGTTGACACTTCTATCCACCAGCCTTGCTCCTATGTAGGATCACAACGAAAATGATTATACAGAACCATAGAATCTATATTCTAACAGTGTGCTGTTCCTATAATGAGAATTTCTTTGAGAGACTTTAATGCTCCTTAAGAATTCCCTTTATCAGTAGAGTGGCTACATGACTAAACAATAATCTGGATCCCCAAAAGAGAGGATCAGTGAAAATTAGTAAGTTGCTCTCCTGAGCAAGTTTTTGCCACTTCAGTCATGCTTTTAGACTGCGGTCTTTAGCTACGTGCCACTCAGAAGTGTCTGGCTCTCTCTTGCTCTGTACAAAGGTAACTTTAATATTTTTGTGTCACCTTGAATTCTGTTCTTTTAGAGTATCCTTGAAATCTCCCAGAGAAAATAATCCTGACTCCTCATAATTGCTTTGTAACCAAAACTCTCAGAAGCTGGAACCACCCTGACTTCCTGCAGTTCCTGCAGTTCCTTCTAGGACTGATAGCATCCCATATTTGATAAGGTAATCAAAGCTGACTGCAATACCACAGATGGAACTAGATTATATACAGTGTCTTTTCATTAGAACTTGCTGTCTCTGCATTTTACTCATTCGACCAATACATTTCAGCAAGTGTGGGGTTTTTTCAATTCACTGGGATGATGACTTCAAGTACAATTGACAATAGCCCTTATATATTCTTCTTCCTGGTCAGTACTCTGCACAACTTTTCTATTTAATAAGTACTTCCTACTTCCTTACACAAGCCCAAATTACCTGTATTGTTAGGGACCCTGAATGTCAGTTGCTCCTAATTCAAATACAGTTTATATCCCTTGGTAAAAGCCACTGAATGCCCCCATGGTTACCCAGCTATGTAGCCTTCCATTATATGCCCACTAACTCATAAGAACTGCACATCCTTATACTCCTGGTTTATGAGCAAGGAGACAAAGAGGAAATCATCTTCCTTTGTCAGACAATGTCTGGGTCTCAGTGTTATTATTACTGAGCCTGCACTCTTTCTCCCTTGCTGAGAGAAGCAATTTTTTCTTTAAAGAAACTAACATCTAAACAGATGAGATAAAGGATGGAGAAAGGAAGAATATATTACCCATTTTAAAGATAAGTAACAAAGGTACAGGGAAAGTAAGATACAGTCCTGTGGTCACACAGGAGGTCTTTGGCACATGAATGTTCCAAACAAAGCCTTCGCTCTTTGGTGAACGCTATGAACTGTGAGCTGCAAGGATGTTAAAGCTCTTTTATTAAATCACATTTTCTCTTTTAAGCAATTTTCAGCAGGGCTTTTAATGGGAATCTTCTATGACATTCTAACCAATCATCTTCAGACATATAATTGCAGATTCAGAACCTGCTTTTTTGGTTTTGTGCATGATGAAACCCTACCTGAATTCCTCCAGATGCTTTGCTTTGTTTTTACACAGTCCCCTTATGCTGGCCAATGTCCTTGGTCACTTGGTACTGTCTTTACTATGTGTGCAGCATGTACCTGAGCCAAAAAACTGGCTCCTGCACACTGAGCAGAGTTTATGGCTTCTGATGCAGACTGGCTGTATCTGCAGTGAACCTGGGATAAAGTGAGGGTGTGAAGCTGCCTGAGTTACCACTGGAGCTTTGAATCATTTGGAAGGAATAAAACTTGTCTTAGATTGCACTGTGGCTACACAGCATAACACTGCCCTTTAATCTAGATTGGGTTCTCTTTGTCCAGGAAATGAAATGGTTTTGTCCAGGATGGTGCTGGGCAAGAAACTAGTATGTGTATAATGGGGATAACTGTGAGGCTTTGTCTTAGAGACAAGCAAGTGAATCCTCACAGCAGTGTAAGTAACGTTAATTGAATCTTTCCACTCAGCACAGGGATTACTTTGGGTTGATTCTAGCATGGCCTTTTCCCCGAGATCCTCAGACATGACTTGTAAGCAGAAAAGACGAGTAGAGGACAAGCATGGCAATCTGTCTCATTCCACTATTCCTCTTGTATTCTCTTCTTGATTTGTCCCAAATTTAGAGCATGTCTTGAAAATGACCATTAGGCAGGACAAACAAATTCCCAAACACTCTATAGAAAAAAATTGCATTGTCAGACATTATCTAAGTCTCCAGGGTTTTCTCTGTTCCAGAAACCATGACTACCAGGATGGGTCACAAGCACAGGGGAATAGCAACATGGACCTGATTCAAAATATAGTTTTATTTGGGAATGGTGAGATTCAGGGATAAGTGGCAACATGTGATATAAAATATACAAAAAATTTACAATCCTGCTCTTCTCAGGAAAGAGTTTTTGTTTTGGAGGTTGGTTAAAAATGGGAATAAAGAGGCCCAAATGATCCTGAGTGTGTCAGGGCCTTCCCGTACTAAAGAAGAACAGAACAGAAAAGCAGCCACAAAAATCCTACATAACAGACTGAAATTACTTTTCTGTTCCAGGATCAAGTGTATCATCACATAATCATAGCTAGAATTTTTGTGTCTTGGTTTCCTTTGTTTAGTTGCTTTGCATTAATATTAAAGGATGATTTGGCGGGGAGGGGGGAGAAAAAATATCTCTTGAGAAACAGAAATGAAAAGGAAAAAAACCTTTTGTTTGCAAGTGCATCAGACCTTATAAAAGTATATAATGCATGGATCATTGGCACAATCAACTGTAATGGCTCCAAAAGAGCCATTGTGTTAATGTAGCCGATGAGCATGAGCACTGCCTCTGCATACTAAAAAACCTCATGAAAATTTTAACAACATGCAGATAGTGAATAAGTGCAGCATGTAGTTGATTTTAAAATTGAGAACACAGTGCTGTAAGTTTCAGCAAAATGCAGAAGAAAAAATAAAAATAAAAAAATCCACCAGTAAAATGTAACTTTAGTAAGATCTGATACTTTTTCTCAGATAAAATAACTGATTTTTGACAAAGGAAATTAAGTAGACCTGATTTTTTGGGAGTTCTAAGGGGTTTTGATAAAACACCATTTGGGAAATTACTAGTTAAGCAAGAGAAGTTGAAAAAATAGTACAAGAAATTTAAAGTAGGCAACAAAATATCTAAAGAAGATATAATAATTTAAAGGGAAAGTGTTACAATGAAAGGAGCATGCTAATGGAGTTCTTCAAAGACTGACTTAATATTTTCATTAATGAGCATGACAGAATGAAAAATGTAGTAACGAAAATTCCTGAAAACAGAAAACTGGGAGATATCATCAATACAGAAGAGGACTAGAATATAATGTGGGACAACTTAGATGATTTGATGATCTCAGAAATACAAGTAGAATGGCATTTAATATTGCACACTGCAAAGTCATAGGTTCAAAGAGAAAAAGGAGAATTTTGGCTTTTAGCCAGTGGAATTCCACAAAAGGAGATCTCTGAGTCTTAACCAGCTGCAAGATAACTGTAAGAAACAAAGCAAAATAGTAGAGAAAGGAAAACATCATCTTAGGCTGTATCAGGCATGTACAGATTTTTACTTCATCTGCAAATACTGCAGAGAGGTTAACACCAGACACAGAGGGTAGCAATTTAAATTAAATGTATTGCTGATAATGGAGAGTTTCACATTGGCAATGCAACCCTTATTGTTGGAAATTAGAAGGATTATTCTGGTCATTAAAGGAGTGACATACTGGAATAAATGTCCAACACTATACGGATTCTAATATAGAATGTGAATGGTTTGCGAGTGGGATGAACATGAGATAGTGCCTGCCAGAATGTTATCCTTTGCAATAATATATCTTAAACAGTAACCTTACTAACTAACCTCAGAGTGAAAAGTGTGATCTTGGCACATAATCATGCAATTCAGTTACTAACTCAGACTTGCATCATATCTTGTATTGATTTCCATGAGAACTGGCATTGCATTCCATGAATTCCATTTATGTGGAGACTGAACATGGGCATTCAAGAACTTCTGTAATTTAAAACAAATGTGAAATTTTAAATAATTTTATTTGTAGCTTTCTTGATTTTTTATTAACTTTTTCTTTAACTTCTCATTTTCTACAGATTTGTAGCTAAATGTTCTGTTTTATTGTATAAATAGTCTTTTCATTACCAAATACTATGGGTTGAGTTTTTGAAACTCACTAGCTTTTAGTTTTATACAGCAATGACATGAACCAAAAAGAGAGCAACAGGCAGAGACACAGAATTTCTTGCCTCAAAAGTATGTTTTGATGTTGTGCATTAAATGATACACTATTAGTTATATATTTACTGTGGTATTTTGCATGGTAAAGAATAGTGGGAACTTGCTTAAAATTCTCCTTTTTTACCTTTTCCTGCTTTTTAAGATTCATCCTTCTTCAATCCTTTGATACCTAACCTTTTTTCTGCGAGGTCTCAAAGATGTCTGTCAGATCCTTCTCAGCCAGTTCCTTAAGATCTTACGGTTGAATATGATATGGACCTTCTGAATCATAAATATTTAAATTACCCAAATATTCTTTTACCTGCTCTTTATTAATTCTGCTGCTAGATATTCCCAAAGCCTCATTAATATTTATCTCACTGAGCTCTATGCTTTCCTCTTATTTTACGTTAATACATCTTCTTTTTATTTTATTTTTTTGAGTGATTTTTTTTTCTCTGTGGCCAGTATCAGTTGACCTTTCTTTTGATTTAGGATGATGTTTTCTTTCTTTTATCCACAGTGTATTTATTTCTTTCATCTCTTGTCCCAGGCTACACCCTTACCTGAAATTCTATTTTGCCCTCTCCCTTATTATTTCTGTTGTTCTGTCTTACAGATGTAGTTGCTTGTATTTTTAGCTCCCATGTCATATGTGTTCTCTTCCACCTTTCATTTTGTAAATGGATGGGGTTGCCATATTTATGACTATATGTAGAACTTGTATATTAAAATGTGACCACCTCATAAAAAAATTAAATTATGTACTCTATAAATGTGTCATATGTACAGCTATATAAGAATAATTTCAGTTTTGCTAATTTAAAGTAATGGAATTTGAAATAGTAATTTGAGGAAGGTTGTTAGATGCAGGTGTTTGTTTGAATATGAACAGTGTGATGAAATGCTGGCATCATTGCAGCCTATGGGAATTTTGCCATCGGCTTCAGCTGTGTTAGGATTTTATTCTGATTCTGCATTTATGCACACATATTTCCATTAAAGCTTTGAACTGGACCCATGGACTTTGTAGAAGTTGCAACACAATAACATTACTCCTCTCTGCCTGAACTGGGGCGATATATTCCAGCTAAGAAAAGTTTTCACGCGGAGAATGAATTATATATAAGATTAAGATGTTCCTGTTTTAAACCTGAGTGAATCCTTCATATGCACCTGCTCAAAAAGCAATGTAAAAATACTTTGTGACAATGCATTATTTTAAAATATCTTATATATCTACATTCTCATTTTCATAAATGCAGTGTTCCATCCAAATGGATCTTCAAAGAACAAAGCAGAATTATTGAAACAATATTTTCTTGATTATCATTATGTAATTAAAAAAATATCCTTAGATTGTAATATTAAGGAATTCTTAATCCAAAGCAGAGGGACTTGAGTTTTTATTGCTAATCTTCTTTGATACAGGTTGCTATATTTGGACTTTTGGGGTAATGTCTACTAGTTATGGCTACTATTATAGTATAGGTGTGAATGTATATAAGGGTCTTTTAAACAATTATAACTCCAGAGAACCAAAACTTGCATTGTGTATATAGTTGGAGTGTCATCTAAATGGAGGGTGCAGAAAGGTTTGCTAATTTTAAGGCCTTCTGGAAAAGGTAATACAGTTGATGCTGATATGTATTTGCAAGTGTGGCTGAAAGCTAAGGTGGGACTATGTCCCATTATCTGTTTTCAAACTTGTAATCTTTTCTGACTTTAATTTATTGGCTGGGAGTAGCTCTTTGAACTGCATCCTGAGTTTTTATGGAAGTTGTTTTCTTATGTTGTGTAATAAGTCTCTACAGACATGACAAAAAATGATGTACTCTTTCAAGATCTTTGTTCTACCCCTTATTGCCAATTCAACACATAATGAATTTTTAATTTCTTTAAAAATTAAGATTAACATGGAAAAAAAGACACCATAATAATTACACTGAAGCCAAAGTTTGTTTTAAGTATCATGGGTCCAGCTGTAGCCATTTTATTGTAAAAACTATCTTAACTATTTCATTCAGAATCAATAATGATGATCAAACAAGACCTTTAGACACTACATAAAAGGTCTATATGTAGACTACATTTCAAAGACTCAGTCCACTTGTGCAGGTTATTAATGTGGACTGTGATTACTGTACTTTTGTAATTCAATTTCCAACTGGTTTCACCTTATGTTCTAGAAGATGCACGTTTGGATTGAGATCTTGAGTATGTGTCTTATTGGCTAAGCTGCTAGAATCTACAGTGCCAAAAGAATGAATGTGAAAACTGACATGCTAAGAAGGCTGATAAATAGAGATGCAGTAGCATGAAAATTATGGTTATGAATAAAACATTTACCCTCAAAACCATGATTTTTTTATAGTTTATATCATCATAGTATACAATTTTCCACTGTCACTAACTCATAGCTTGTGAGATTCCTCACAGAAAGGAACTGATACTTTCAAGTCAGGAATACCAGCAATTGTTCAATAGCTAAAACAGGCAGTTGCATGAGAAATGGCTGTAACAAAGAGCTGGAGCTGCTCATCCGGGATCATTTTGTTTATATTGATCTCTTGCCAGTGTTTGCATAGAATAAAATATCTTAGCCAGTCTGTAGCATGGAAATAAATATAAATGTCTAAGGATGTACTGTCTGCATCCTTTCCCAAATGTTGGTGTGCCAGCAGGACACTTTCCAATTTGCTTGTCTTCTTTCTTAAGTACATAAAAGCCCTTTTCTACCAAGAATAATTAAAGAAATAGACAGATCATTGGGGCACAACTGAACATAAAATGAAGATTCCTAAATATTTACTTAAGGTTTTTTGCCAAATGCCAGCTATATTTAAGTAATTCAACAAATACGGCTGACACAATCAACAAATGAACACACATGACAAATGAACTGAATCATCACCACCTCTCCACTCCTCTGCAGCTCTAACCTCAGCAGTGTCTCTAGTGTGGCAATGCATTACTGTCACCCTTTGCATGTAAATGCAATGAGGGCTCAGAGTCTGCTGCTTTCTACCAGACATTTATATGGCACTCACCAAACATCATTAAATGTGCCTGATAAAGGTAATATATTTCATTCACCTGCTACTGTGTCATAAAAAGCTTGTTTCACAGATTTCTTCCACTGGGTTGACGGTACTGGAACTCCACTGGGTGACCAGTAACACATGCCAGGTAGACAGAATTGAACTTCAAGCCTGCCAGCTGCCAGAGGTTCTCCTGTAGAAGAGGAGAGAGTGGAAACAGAATGATGCTACTTTGTCCCTATCTCAGGTTCTTTGCTAGAGCCTAATTTTCAGAACCTCTGAGCAAGCACTGTGCTCTGCATCTGGACAGTCATTTCTCTACTGCATGTCCCTTCACTTCTCCAGAAAGTGGGATTGCTCATTGTTATGCAAAGATGGCAGGTGAATTCTTACAAATCACTTCTTGCAGACCCATATTGTATCTAACTGAATATTAAAATATAAAGAAGATACAACGTATGTTGTGGAGCAAAAATGCACCCTGCATTATATTGGTTGTATGTTTGTTTAGAAGTGGAATATTTTACCATTGTAAGTTTGCTGTTATTTTATACTATTTGTGTGTTATTACAGAAACAGAGTATTTGAGTTGTTATGTCCAGCTCATTGCAAAAGATGCTGCATACAACATGTTTACTATTGTGTGAGATTATGAGTATCTCCTTTCTGCATGAAATTCTTCAAGCTTTTCTAAGTCACAGGTGACCATATTGGATATTTCAGAGAAAGGTGATTTTCTGAAGTAAGTTGTGATATATAATTTAAAACGCTTCTAGATATTCTAAGTACGAAACAAATCTAAAAAACCCAAACCTGAATTTAACCCACAAACTCAGGTTAAATTTATCATTAAGATTCAAGTGATATTTTTCATTGGCTTGTTTTTCTGAAGATGAGGTACAAACATTTGAAATTACTCTAAATCTTAAAAGTTTTCATCAGATTCTGTTTGACTTGGTAGTTTGTCTTGCACTGCTTAAGCTGATGTCATTTTGCAGGGTTCAATTATGATTTTTCTATGTATTTTTCTATATATCTAATATTTGATATTTAATAGCCTTTGAATATTTATCTCAAATTGTGCCAATGATAGGTGCTCTGAGTTTAGTAACATACAATAAACAGTACTTTACAGGCTTATGCTGCTATTCTGATAAAAATGTCTGAGATAAGCATATTATTTGGAAAGGAGACAGTGGTTAAACATAACTGGTATTTCTCTATTTAAAATTTCTTGAGGTGGATAACTTGACAATAACTAGTTTTTTTCTTTCCTGTAGAGCAATTTTTTCAATTGATTTAAATCTGGGCCCTAATGAATTCCATTATTCTATGGGTGTGACACTCAGTAAAAGGCCAGACTAAAACCAAAGAAAACCAATTTTGATTGCTTCCAACCATTTAATATTATATGTAAAACAACCGTCTCAGCTACTGCCTAGAGACTCACACTGTAAGAGCAAAAATTCAGAATCTTAGTATTCCACAGGTATAATCCTTCATAGCATTCAAGTGGAATGTCTCCAGCTTTTGTAATAGAGAAAACACCTGTATAGGCCTTATATTTTAAGCTAAATATATTAAAATTCAAATGACATATTATGGAAAAGAGAATGAAACCAAGAACCGTTTATTAAGTATCACACTAAAATTTTAAAGCAGCTAGGGCTGGATTCTTCTCCCATGGAGATAGATCATAGTGAAGAGTAGAAGTGAGAAAGTAGATTCTAGGAAAAAACAGAGACTTTCTTTTTCAGCACAGTAAGTTGGTTGTTTTCTCCTCAGTGCCCAAGGATTGGGCTGCACTCATTTGAACACTGTAGCCTCAAAACAGAATAGTCTTTTACTGACTTTCTACACATCCTATTATCTATATACTATTCCCATGCTACCCGGTGTATTATGTTATGGTGCTACCAGATCAAACTGCATGTTGCTTCTGTTTCAAGTAGAATAGCTACCTGTGCATTTTAGAGACTGAGTGAGGAATTACTAGAGAATCCCTCCCCATCTTACAGGAATCATAAAATATATCAGCTAGGACAAGCCTTTGTGCTGACTGCCTGAGTGGAATGCCAAGCTAGGTTAAAATTCTGCATATAGCTTTTAGCCATTCTCCTCTACCAAATATAATACTCTCCTTTACCAAAGTAAAATATACATTTGTTCCACAACTTATTTCGGCAAGCATAGTACATTGCATTTAAATGTTCCCATGTGGCCCTAATGTTTGTGAGACTGGAATTTATCTGAACATTTTTGTTGCTATTCTGTTGGCAATGGGTCTAGGTTCACTGTCTTGCCAACTAAGTGACCTTAATAGTACTACCTCTTTCTTGAGTAGCACTATTTTTCTTTGTAATTCTCTGCTTGCTCCTCATGTTAATTTTGCTTTGCTTAGAAGCATCTTGTGATAGCTATGCAGCTTTGCTTTGTACTCTAATATTGTTGCACAAAAAGTAGGAAAGCAAAGTGACAATTTAAAGACATGAATCTCTCTACAGAATCATTATATTCTAGAAGATTAGTAACTTCATAATTGATACAGTTGGGAGGTTTGTAAAGGAATGAATCAAAACCTGAAACATTTTGGTCTTCCTCTTGAATGAAACAATATAGCTGTTAATTAATTTAGGCAGTTTGTATTTTTATAAGGTTAGTCTCATTTGGTTCAGTTCACTTTCAGACAATTGCTAGGGAGCACACAGAAGACACAGTCACAGAGTACTGATGAAGGTGAAAGCAGAATGGCAGCCTATGCTAAAGTACTTTAGACCATCAATAAACCCCTACACCTTTAGATTGTTCCTCTCTCCAAGCAGCAGTAGAGGCAACTTTTGTTGACATCCCAGTTTGAAATCCTCTGCTTTCCCCAAAAGAGTGAAAGATGACATAAAAATATGCCAATGATAGGATGGCTCTGTCTCTGGGCATATCAAGGATAATAGGGTCATTAGGAGCAGTTAACATGGTTTTACCAAGGGCAAGTCATGTTTAACCAGTCTGATAGCCTCTTATGAGGACATAACCAAGATGATGGCAGAGCAGTGGATGTGGTTTATCTTGATTTCAGTAAAGTATATGACACAATCTCCCACAGCATCCTCACAGCTAAACTGAGAAAGTGTGGTCTGGATGATCAGGTAGATCAGGTGAATTGTGAACTGGTTGAAGGAAAGAAGTCAGAGAGTTGTGCTCAATGGAACAGTCTAGTTGGAGGCCTGTATCTAGTGGAGTCCCTCAGGGGTTGCTACTGGGACCAGTACTATTCAATAAACTCATCAATGATCTGGCTGAGGGAACAGAATCTTATGTCCCCTATTAAATCACCCAAGTATAAACAAGACCTATAACCAAAACTATTATTAATACTAAACTATTATGAATATAATTAGAACTAACTGAAATCTCGACAAACAAATCAAAATCACATTGATGTCAAAGCTTCCAGTCAAAAAATGACTGTGAGGCTGTAGTTCAATTACTTGGTTAATTAATGCTTAAAGTAATAATTTTTACATATTCTGAACAGGAGTTGAGAAAACTGACTATTTGGTTATAGATGCCATATGAAGAAATTATTAACTGAGTCATAATCTGTAATTTATACTGGCTAAGAAATGCCACCAAATGCAAGTTTCTTAAAGTCTGAATCATAATTCTGACACCAGGTGTAAAGCTTCCTCTTGTAGAATTTAGCTTATATAGAGGTAGAAGTCAGAGGATAAAAAGGTCCTAAGTGTTCACTAGGACATACAAAACGAATTTTTTAGAAGAAAATTCTGTCCTTTTGAATGGCATACAAGGTGATTCTCCTAGTACAGAAGCTAAGGAGGGTTCAAACTTGTTTGAAGTTCAGTATCTTTATAGATTTATTTGCTACGTGTTCAGCATATTAATTCAACATAGTATATTTCAGTTTTTATGTGAAGAAATATGATCCCAAGTTTTTCTACTTCCTGTCTCTTGCAGCTGTCAAATTTTACCTGGCTAATGAATTTAGGCAAGAATTTAAAATAATTAAGCATAGCATGGAATAAGTTGAGAAAACCTGAGTCTGGATATAGCCCTTACAACAATTATTACACTTTGTGTCTCTTGTATACACTGAGTGTCTTCAGTTATCAGAAATATTTGTTTAGAAAAATACATTAAGGATCTTCATGGCTCCTCAGAATATTTGAAAGAGCTCCTTCCCAGTATCAGGAGACAGAGTGGTCTTTGTGCAGTCAAAGTACATTATTAACCATGTAAAGAATTGCCTGATTTATTTAGTCTGTCCTGATTAACTTCATTCTTGATGGGGACAGTTGCTATTGCACGAGATAACACACAACATTCCCTGCTATGCTGCTAGGTTTTCTGACTAAATTGGCAGGTTTCCTACTAGTCTCAAATGCCACAGAGAGTAGAAAAAGAATAGATGAAAGAAAGACCCCCAGTGATTTACAAAAATAGTAACAGTTCCCCACAGTTTTTCTTCATATTTACCAGCTAGCTGAGGGTTTGTATTTAGAGCTTACTTTCTGTTTTTTTTTTCTTTTGTTTTGTTTTGCTGTTCCTAAAATTTGAATTCAAGTTATCAAGCTGTGTTGATTTGAAAATTGTTGTTTATATGCTATTTATTGTATTGTATGCTATGACATGTCTATGACCCAACATCAATAAACCAGTTTCTTTTTCAAGACATGAGTGTTGTTTCAATTATCCTTTTGAAACTTTGTTTGCGCAATGCTGTAATTATACCTTGCACATATATTTTGTAAAGTTTCTTATTGAACTGAGAAACTGTGCATTTTGTTCACAAAAAAACCACAGCAGTTTATTGTTTTCGCTGTATTAAGCATGCTGTGAAAGCTTGTCCCTTGTGCTCAAAATATAATTTGGACATAGCTAATTGCATCTACTGCTGGTGATCATGTTCAGTGACTGCAGATTTCTGGAGGGAAATGGACCCACGCTTCTTCTCATACATAGACATAGCTGTGAGTCCTCCTTCAGATTTGTTTTATTATTGGCCAGGTTAGACTGCATTGCCAATGCTTCTTACAAGAAACAAAAACATTTTGTACTCCTCTTGTTTATACAAACCTGGAAGGTTTTTTTTGTGTTGGATGTAGAATACTTCCCATTACTTTCTGTGCAAACCTGCTTCCTGAAATCTTAAGTGATGAAACTGTACTCTTAAAGTAAAAGTAACATTATAGACTTGTGCTGTTAGTAGACACTTGCAGTCAAGAGAGAGGTGCAACATGTAACATCAAGAGAGGCTGCAGCTCTGTGGTCAGCAGCTGCAGCTGCTGAGGTAGTGGAGAGGAAAGTTCATAAAAGGATGTGGTGCTCTTATTGAAAATACAGAATAATTTCTGGATGCCTTGTGGGTGCAGTCACGGGAAATGCACAGGGTGTAAACTCAGCAGACATCTGGTGATGACAAGCTCCCAGAGAGGAATCAATGACTTGCTGCACAGAAGGGGCTGTTTTGGTTAGATGTAGTATCACTGCTACTCTGCCAAAAACATAAATACTGTTGCTGGTTTTGAGGAAAAGACAAACGACTAATAGTGAGTTAGAAGAAAAAGCCAATTGGTGTTAATGGAGTAGCTGTTGAGGTGACCAGTGGATAATACACTGTAGCTTGAGGAAAATACCTAGGGAGAGCAAACCTGCATCACAGTAATAAAAAACAAACCATGAAAGTGAAACCGTCTAAATTACTAAGAACTGGCCTCCTTACAATAGTGGTAATTCAGCACAGTATATTCTTGGGATTCCATCTACATAAAACCAAGAAAAGATAGCTCTCAGATTCAAAACTAGAAAAAGAAAACAGAAATGAAAGCTTCTCACAGAAGTCCTGTGATGCTTTGTTGCTTTTCTGATGGCTATACACTAAGGTCTCTTCTCACAGATGTGTGAGGATTGTGAACAATGCCATTTCACACAGGAAAGAAGACAGAGACACTTTACATATCAGAACCCAGAAATAAACTACAATTCCCACACATCACAGAGCCAGATAGACTCACACATACCACTTTCCAGGTAAAACAGCTTTTATAAGTACTTATTGAAACTGTGAGATTGGCAAAAAAAACCCCACATATATATTGAGGGCTCATGCTTCTGCTGTGGATTAGAGGGACAAAAAAAAATAAAAATTGTTCCTGCATAAGTAAAAGCAGCTCATTTTAAAGGAACAAAGGGAACTGTCCTGTAGAACAAATATGCAGTAGTGAGCTAAAAATATGTTTTCCAGAGATCTCTTCCTAGCTTTTCTTCAAGAGGTGATTTATGCTCTCTTGAATGTTAGAGGATTATCTACAAACCCTCTTCACTTTTGCTTATCCATTGTGTTTGTTTTTCTCTGCTAATAGCAGAATATTAAATCTAATATATTTTTTTGTAAGCAAAGGCTTCTGCTGTAGCAATAACCCACCTCTTCATGTGCTTTTTACATACTTTAGTAGTTGCAAGTATTTACACAAGATAGAGGTTGCAATGCTAGAAATAGAGAATTATGACTAGAGCTATACAGAGATTAGGACTTGCAGTTTGTTTTCAACACTCTTGAGTAACATTCAGAGGATTTTTTTCTTTTGCTGGTTTTAAAACTTCCTGACATATTTAAGCAGATTTTCTGATGTGGTGCTTTACTGAAGTCTCAATTATTTTCCACATAGTGTTTCTTTTCACAGTATCACAAATGTATGCTTAGGTCAACAAAACAGTCTTAATTTTTTATCTTTGTTTGCAGCTCTCAAAAGAGACAATGGTTTTGAATACTATTTAAAAATACAGAGTAAACAAGGGACAACACACATATAAGGATAAATGAGCATATTTTCACCAAGGTGTGATAAGCACATCATCTCAGACAGTACCTCTTGGTTTGGATGGAGTTCCACCTGCAAAAGGTAGTGAAATTGTCCATATAGAAATTTGAGGGTCTTTGATTATAGGAGTGGTATGTTCACCTTAACAATTAATGGCAGTAAAGCATGTCATGAAGGGAAAAGTAAGATCCTTATACGGTGAGATGGCCAGAAAAGTAAAACAATTTAAAAGTAGCAAGGTGATGCAGATTAGGCTGTTAAAGTGAAGAGGCAGATTTCTGTCTTCATGTTCCTTAATGACAAATTGAGTCAATTTGGGAAAACAGAGTTGCTGCTGTTTGCCTGCTGTACTATTATATATTAACTCAGTTCGGTGAGATCAATAAGACATGATGAAAACTACCAAATCAGTGCAAGGTAATAAAATCAATGTACAACTGTAATGTCATTAAAAACACTAGGACTTCATGCGTGGTCTTCAGGAAAGTACAACAATCTTTATAGAGTCAAAGTTTACTACACAGAAATTAGCATTTGCAATGACCCGGTAATTTAAGGGAAACTTCTATCTGCTATCCAGGGTGTAACTGCAGAAGATAATCATAAAGAAACACAAACCGTGACCCTATGATGGCAAAACACTTCACCTGTACTAGGTACAAGAACTGTACACACTGTATTTGCTTTTGTAAACAAAATGGTTGCTCTGTAAATTTCTCAGGATCAAGTGGATATAGGAAGAGCAGCCAGTACCAGATTATCAATCATATAATCCTAGAAGACAGGTGTATGTACCATGAAAGGGACATATCTGGAGCAGCCTTGCAGAAACCAAGGCAGTAGCCACTGCAGTGGCATCAAAAGGCTATCTCGACTCTCTGTTGACATTAAGTAATGATGACACTTGACACCACATTCATGGGTTGGTGACAACGTCTTCAATATGAACATACAGGATACTTGCCGTGTTGGCTGCCATTTGCAGCAGCGCTCATTAACACTTATGTGCCTTGCATTAATTCTCAGTGGCACTGGCTCCAGCAAATATATTGGATCTGTCTTCTACTTGCTATACTCACTTCCCTCAGAATATAAAGTTCAAGGCTTGGGCTTGAGCACAGCATATGTGATTGCACTGGAATAACAGTAATGCTCAGCAACTTCAATCCTCTACAGAGGATATACATAAAAGTAGCTATGCAAGAGAGCTTTCCTAGATACCAGACTGAAAATTAACTCTCCTACAATTCTCCTTCTAGAAACCTGGCTTTCTACCATCAGACCTTGCCTTCACTAAAAAAGCTCAGTCCAGCTGAAACAAAGTAAGTTCCTAAACATACTTTTCCCCTTTATTAGGAAGCACGTTTAACAGCACAAGTCAATCACAGTGCTGGAAGGTGCCTGCAGCTCCAGAGGGCCTTGTGTGACTCTGATGCCAAACTGAGGAGCATCACTGCTCCTGTCAATGCTGGGCAATTCAAGAGGGGCATTAACGTATCCTGCATTGAGGCAGAGCTGTCAGGAGGCTGAAACTAAAAAGTCATATAAGAGGAAAAGCAAATTGGTGGTAGTGTTGGAACTCCGGCTCTAGTGTGGGACAATAGCAGACACCTGGGCAGCAGTGTAAGGAGGGGATACAGAGACATTATCTTCCCTACTTGTAACAGCCTGGCAAGCTTGTAAGGCTGAGTCAAGGGGAGTGCATCCACACAATCCTGGGGCACAGCTGAACCCAGACACCGCTTTTACCCGCCCCAGCAGAGCTCCAGGTGTGCTCCTCGAGTCCCCAGCCCTACCTCGCCTTGCTGAGGGCGGTCACCTGAGGCCAGCAGAAGACTGTCACCTGAGGCCAAGAGAGGGCTGATCACCTGAGGCCAATAGAGGGCCGATCACCTGAGGCCAGCAGAGGGCTGATCACCTGAGGCCAGCAGAGGGCTGATCACCTGAGGCCAAGAGAGGGCTGATCACCTGAGGCCAATAGAGGGCCGATCACCTGAGGCCAGCAGAGGGCTGATCACCTGAGGCCAAGAGAGGGCTGATCACCTGAGGCCAGCAGAGGGCTGATCACCTGAGGCCAATAGAGGGCCGATCACCTGAGGCCAGCAGAGGGCTGATCACCTGAGGCCAATAGAGGGCCGATCACCTGAGGCCAGCAGAGGGCTGATCACCTGAGGCCAATAGAGGGCCGATCACCTGAGGCCAGCAGAGGGCTGATCACCTGAGGCCAATAGAGGGCCGATCACCTGAGGCCAGCAGAGGGCTGATCACCTGGGGCCAGCAGAGGGCTGATCACCTGAGGCCAGCAGAGGGCTGATCACCTGGGGCCAGCAGAGGGCTGATCACCTGAGGCCAGCAGAGGGCTGATCACCTG